>NC_092275.1:17812504-17892504 GCF_036320965.1 Panulirus ornatus
GAAAACAAAAGAAAATGAAATTGACAATAACACCAAGTTATAGTGAAAACAAATGACGATCGTGATGTATGATAATACCATCACACGTTGTCCCTCCTAATTTAACAGCCAGGTAGAGACATCCTCCCTCCCAATACCTAGAGATAGTTAAAGGCTTAGTACGAACAGCCAATTTTGGTGGTAATGATGCGGGTCTAATCACCACCACCACAGCGACACGGGGAAACATCTCCTCAATAATTGAACTGATTTAATCCCGGGCACAAATATCCCCACCGAGCCATTTAATCTGATTAATTGGAGGGCTTGTTGATCACCCAAGATTGTTTACCCTGTCATCAGCGGCAGTCATTAGGAATTAATGACCACAGGAATTTCACACGAATGTAGTGAGGGCGAGGGTCTGATTTAGCTTGTTATATTGCTAAACCCATCAATTATCAGTACTAGAGGACATGATGTCATAGAGAAGGTCAGTATTGTGGTGGAGAGTCCTTATGCTAAAGAAAATGAGATGCAGCAGCAACTTACTCGAGATATATTCAAATTCTGATAGAACCTCCTCCCAGATAATAGAAATTGTTGATAGAAACAAGTTTGGAGGAAGCAGAAGACATTCACTGGTGTTTAATTTCAGTAACTTTTTTTTTCTTTGGGTGGTATGCAAATTAGGCGACGGGGAAAGAAAATGGACTTGTTTTCGTTCTACCGTTGTTAAAGCTGACCGAAAATTTCAAACGATTTAGTTCACAGTTGCGGAACTTCCTTTTATAAACCCAAGTAAAGTCTCGTCCCTTTGTCATTACTCTTACCTTTCTCACACACACACACACACACACACACACACACACAGCGTTACTGATCGTTAGTCCACGGGCCAGTCTGGGGTCGGACCTACATGGGTTCAAATCCTTGGCGTAGCAGTTAGCCTACACTCAACACCAAGGCGTTCATCCTTCCCTCAGTACTGGTCGATAAATGGATAGCTACCTGGCTTAAGCTGGTGTGTGTGTGTGTGTGTGTGTGTGTGTTCATACATATATAGGAGCAAGGATATGGCACTTAAAATCAAGGTTTAAAGATGGGGCAACACGAGTGTAAACCTCTCTCTCCCTCAAAATAAATTACGCCACTTAAAGACGCCTCCTCCCATACCAAAGCCCAATTTCCATTTCTCTACCCCCACAAGTCTTCTGTATGTCCTCATTTATCACCAGTGCTATTACTTGCCCCTTTATCGGGCAGTCTGTTTCCATTGCTTGCATTCTGCTGAACATCTAACCAATTTATCGTCATATCTCCACTCCCCCATCTGCAGGACGGGACTGCACCTCCCCTTCCAATAACCTCAAGTCAGGAATGTAGTATCTTTAATTTTTTCTTTGGAAGACCATGTTCTATACAGCAGCCACCTACGTCGTCGTGTCTGCCTCCATTACCCTGTGCTTGAAACCCTTGCCTCCACTCCACCCCCCAAAAGCCTAGCTGAAGAAGCCTTCCCAATATCTGGAAATCCCTCACACTCTTTCCATTTTCTGCTCGTCCAACCGTGTTTCCACACCTGGAGTCCCTCCGCTTACCGCATTCCCTTCTCTTGGCTCTCTCTCTCTCTGTGTTCTGCACACTCACTCTCCTCACCAGTGTCTGTGCAGCTCCTGCGTAGGTTCACTCAGTAAACAACTTATCATTATCAAACACAGGAACTTCCTTCGTCTCTCTTTCTTTTCCCGCACAGTCCTGTTTACTTCCTTCCTTTTTTTCCCTCCTCCTCCTCCCTTGCAATCGCCTTCTTCGCCAAGCAATTACCCAAGGCGAGGAATTCTGTGAAGAATTCTTGCCCGACCCTAAATCGAAGATCGAGCCACACTAATGTTTTTCTCTCTTTATAGCATTGTTTTTACGCCCAAAACAATCCGTCTTCTCTCAGTGTTTGTGGCCACGTTGAAGTCGGGGCAATGTCAAGTGGTTTTTATATACTCACTGAACACTATGCACATGGTTTCATAGTTTCCAACCGATCTTTAAGCTGTAACTAAAATACATTTGAAACATTCGGTTCCTTCTTGAAAATATATCCACGTAAACCACAGACTCTAGTCTTCATCATAATCTTTCTCGTGTCTCCTTTAGACCTGGTTTGCAACTCTGCACTTCAAACCCCTGAAACCAATTCCTCTTTATCTTAAGATGCCACGATCTAAGTTATTCCCTCGCCTTTTTTTGATGGTTTCACCTCATTCGACTTCATATTAGCATCAAGTCAGACCCATGAGTTTTATCGTTCTTCCACAACACCATTCGTGATATGTCGTGTGTTGTGTTCTGCGAATCTTGCGATGTCAAAAACTTCCTCTTACAATGGCTTTAATCGTAATCTTCCATACTCTTCAGTGGTTGTGAAAGTGAGCTACTTCTAATATTACCCATTGCCAACATCTATTCAAAACAACAAAGAAACATTCCTAAGTACTAGCCGACTTATGTCGTTACAAGAATATCAATTTTCCACTTCTGTCCAACATCTCATCTTCCATCCTGTAAGCCCAAGCCCTCTCTCTCTCTCTCTCTCTCTCTCTCTCTCTCTCTCTCTGGTCCTTGCTGTTACCAAAGGAAAACTAAGCTCCTTCTCGTGGGAGGGAGGCGCGCTTCTCTGATTATTTATTTTCCTCCTCAGAGATAAAACTCCTCCTCCTTTCGAGTGTTTGTGAGGTGTCTCATCCTCTTTCACTAGGGGTCTTACCTTTTGCACTCTTATGAACTTTAGCTCGGAATTGTTCTCATCTTTTTCTCATGTGGTCCACTTCTTCTCATTCATTCCCTTTCCATGGCTTCTTTTCTTGCCTTGATGCGCCCTCTTCTTCGCCTAATTAGCTCGCATCTCCCGCTCGTCTATTCTGTCCTCCTCATGCATTTTTCTTATCACGTATGTCCTCTTATTCTCTTCATCTGTTTCCATTTTTCTTCTGACGCGCATTCTTTTCCTCATACACATTCTAATCTTGTACATTCTCATATTCCACTTACACTCTCTCTTTCTTCATAAATGATTTCATTCAATCCTCATGCGTTGTCTTCATCTCCTCATGCACTTTGTTGTTCTGATAAATTCCTATATTCTCATACGCCACGGTCTTTCGTATTACGCCTTTTCTTCTTTTCATAAGACCCTTGCCTCATTTTGCTTTCATTTCTGTGTGTTCTCTTTTCCTTTCACTCCCCCACTGCACATAATTATCCCCCTGTCTTCACCACAAGACACATAAACATCTACCAGGTTTTGTATATTTTCGAGAACCTTTCCAAACGAACTATATTTCCTTCAACTATTCTTTGAATTTGGATGAATTTTCATTTTCAAACCACTATACCATGTGCTTCTCATCCACATATTGTGAACTGTACTTAGTGATTTGAAACAATCGTTTAAACCACTGAAGAATCAAGTATATTTTTCCTAATCTTTTTTTAAACTATTAAAAGGTTTGAAAAAGCATTCTGAACCCCCATATTGGAGCTAAGAGCATGAATACACACGTGTTCTTTGTTCATGATACTTATTTTTGACATAGATGAATGTCAACACACAACTCCACCAACTCCAACCTCACTCCAAAGAGCGCGTCTTCAACCCGGTCTCCTGGACCCCACCCCACGAGTTTTGTCAACCACAGCCTTCCAACCTCACCCAAAAAGAAAGCTTTTCTGAACCCCATCAAATACACAACCTCAACCTCCAAAAGCCGTCTTAAAACTCTAAGGTCAATCCTCGAACCCTGAGACCCACAGGAGCCATCATAAGACATCGAACTTCGAACCCCGATTCCCCAGGAGCCACCTTGATACCCCCTCGCCACCTACCATCACGAACCCCGAGCCGGCGCCCTGAAGCCTCCTGCCACCGAACACGAACCCTACGGGAAGCTGAACTCACCTCGTTCTCCCAGTGTGGAGGCTCCTCCTCCTCCTCCCTGTCATACTCCCCTGCACCAGGCAGACAGACGCCTCTGTATTCCATTTTCCCTGCAATATTAACTTTCCACCCTCCTACGTACCTCTATTGATTTTCTGCATGCGACACCAGAAGTAATTTTTCACGCCCTCTTTCCGTTCACCTGTAGAAACAAAGTTACCTGAAAACTTCCTTTATCTTTTCTAAAACCCTTTTCTTTTCCTCCCGTCGACATCGTATTATCATTCTTTACAAAATCTCAAGCTCGTTTATCTGTTCCTACAAGTATGTCCTTAATTTCTGTTTCTTCCTCTTTTATCTATTTCAAATCTTTATTTCTTTTTCTTCGTCGAAATTATAGCATCAATCATCGTAAAATCTCATAGCCACTCATCTGTCCCTTAATTCTTTTTTTTTTCTTAATTTCTATTTTTCCATTTTTCATTGCTTCTTCACCGAAGTCATCCCGATAATCACCATCGCATCGCCGTCAGTCTCACTCGCAATTAACAGAGCCATTTCGCTTCTTGAGAATTTTTCCCAACACACATACGCCCTCCCCCCCTCTTTTTTTTATTCTGCACCACATTACCCCATTGCATCCCAAGCACCTACTTTACCCCCACAACTTTTATACTTAGTCCCGCTCATGGCTACCTCCCCAGCAGCCCATTTACAGTGGGGCTGCAGCAGTCAAGTTAGACCCCTGGCGAAAATCTCGCCCCCCCAAAAAAGATTTTTCCACTGCACTATCGATAAACATTATTGTCCAAAGTAATCCTAGTTCTAGTGATCTTTTGGCTATAGTAAACCACCCTTTCTAATAATTTGCTACGATTAAAAAATACCATATATATATATATATATATATATATATATATATATATATATATATATATATATATATATATACATATATAATACAAGCCTCCAACAGCCAGGATCGAACCCGGGACCCCTGCGCGGCAGGCGGGATTGCTACTGCTAGGCTGTGATCGCCCCTAATATGGAAATGATTATTCGAATACTGTATAATCGAATACACTTCGTTTTACGTTGGTGATCAACGGGGTCTCCACTGATCAAATCCCATCAGCCTCACATAACCAGAAGAGAGCATTTCACAACGGTTTGTATTTTATATATATATATATATATATATATATATATATATATATATATATATATATATATATATATATGAAGGAGGTGTATATGAGCATAAGCAAATAAGCCATCCAAACATCTATCTATCTATCTATCCGTTTGTTTGCCGTTTCCTGCGCATCAAGGTAACTCCCGGAAGACAGACGAAGAACTCCCTCATGATCTCACATCGTCTCTCTCCCTCCCTCCCTATAACTACAGCACATTGGTTCACTATCCAACCCTATATCCCCGTACAACATCTCACTATTCCCTACTCCATTGCTGTACACTATTCACAATTCCATCATCGATAGTATATCTAACCATCTACCTGATCCATCCATCTATCTATTCATCTATCAATCTGATCCATTTATCTATCCCTTAGCGTACGGGAGGCTGGGGAGTGGAGAGACTCATCCTCCTCCCCCACTTTCATCAACATGTCTATGGCACTCTGCTGCAGCTGGCTGGGTCACCTCACCATTAAGGGGTAATTGGCCGACAGGACCTTCCTTTAGCTGCCACCTATTAGCGTTAACATGTTGTGAGCTTGGCTGATTGCGCCTTGCGTGCTTAATATCACAGCCGAATTGTGTTTATGCTAATTTATAATTAGGCCCGCGTCTACGGCGCTGTTCAAGTCAGGGGCAGAGACGTACTGGTATAATAAGGTGATGGTTTGCCTTAATTAATGTGTCATTAAACTCTGGTTGCATAAACAAGTCGTAAGCTAAAAGCGAATTTTGAGGGAGATTTCGCGCTGAATTATGAATGTGGGAAATGCATATTAGGCCCTGCATTTTTCGCCTCCTAATTTCAGGAATATTTTTGAAATCTTCGTTCCTTTTTTCATAATGAATACTTTTTATTTTTCGTCTGAATGAGCAGGTCTATGAATCAGTAAAAGTATTCTACCATATTTTTCATGAAGTGAACAACGTAACGTCGTATGATATATATATATATATATATATATATATATATATATATATATATATATATATATATATTCGCCATTTCCCGCGTTAGCGAGGTAGCGTTAAGAACGGAAGACGGAGCCTTCGAGGGAAGATCCTCACTTGGGCCCCTTCTCTGTACCTTATACGGACCTCCTGCAACGTTAAGGCTACGCAACCCACACACAGCACGAACACTCAATGGCATACATACATACATTCCTCTCCCCTCAACATGGACGAAGTGGGTAAGGGAAAGAAGGAATAGTAATCAATATCACGCAGTAATAATATTATCACTTGTGTGCCTGTCTGTTAACGTCTGCTCAAGCCAATTCAAGGCATCGAAATGTGTCAGGCATCATCACAAACCTCCCCTGCCAGACACACACATCTGGAGGTCTCTCATTAGTTAGCATAACCACGAGCTACCAGGTCAACACAGCCAGTCACTCTGTCACCCTGTCGTGAGGGCTTGCACTAATTGTATTGTGTGACGAGGTGTACCTGGTATGGAAGTTGTCCACGCAATAATTGTTACACATTATATCCAGCTTGACTGATTCAGGTCCCAAGCATATATATATATATATATATATCTTTCATACTATTCGCCATTTCCCGCGATAGCGAGGTAGCGTTAAGAACAGAGGACTGGGCCTTTGAGAGAATATCCTCACCTGGCCCCCTTCTCTGTTCCTTCTTTTGGAAAATTGAAAAAAAAAACGAGAGGGGAGGATTTCCAGCCACTCGCTCCCTCCCCTTTTAGTCGCCTTCTACGACACGCAGGGAATACGTGGGAAGTATTCTTTCTCCTCTATCCCCAGGGATGATATAATATATATATATATATATATATATATATATATATATATATATATATATATATATATATATATATATATATATATATACATATATATAGATATATAGATAGATAGAGAGAGAGAGAGAGAGAGAGAGAGAGAGAGAGAGAGAGAGAGAGAGAGAGAGAGAGAGGAGTAAAGACAATATTCGACCCCATAAAAAAAAAAAAAAAAAAACTGCCTCACACCTTGTCAGACAAACGTATGACAAAAACACTTCATAATCATCATTCAAGTACACCCAATCATGTACCTCCAACCCACCCCACACCAACGTGTTTTATCCTCTTTCTTTTTTCGAACCATTTTTTTTTTTTTACACCCGAAGCTGATGCGCGATATAATACAAGACGTTCCTTCCGCGCGTTATCATCTTTATGGACCCACGAAATAAACCCTTTACGTTCCAAGAGTTCCTTCCGATGACACTTGCAATGTAAATGCTTATGAACTCACATGCCAGCCTGTGTGATCTCCCGTAGTCACCATGTCCCACCCTTGGCGACTAATGTGCACGTACGTATTCCCGTTAATTAACCTCTTGAGCGTGACTGGTACGGCCCAGCGAGCGTGACGGGTACGGGTACGGCCCAGCGAGCGTGCCGGGTACGGGTATGGCCCAGGGAGCACGACGGGTACGGGTACGGCTCAGGGAGCACGACGGGTACGGATATGGTTCATGGAGCGTGACGGGTACGGGTACGGCCCAGCGAGCGTGACGGGTACGGGTATGGCTCAGGGAGCACGACGGGTACGGATATGGTTCATGGAGCACGACGGGTACGGGTACGGTCTATGGAGCACGACGGGTACGGGTTTGGTCTATGGAGCACGACGGGTACGGGTTTGGTTCAGGGAGCACGACGGGTACGGGTACGGTCCAGAGAGCACGGCGGGTACGAGTACGGTCCAGCAAGCACGACGGGTACGGGTATGGCCCAGGGAGTACGACGGGTACGGTCCATGGAATACGACGGGTACGGGTATATATATATATATATATATATATATATATATATATATATATATATATATATATATATATATATCTTTCAAACTATTCGCCATTTCCAGCGTTAGCAAGGTAGCGTTAAGAACGGAGGACTGGGCCTCTGAGGGAATATCCTCACCTGGCCTCCTTCTCTGCTCCTTCTTTTGGAAAATTAAAAAAAAAAAAAAAAAAAACGAGAAGGGAGGATTTCCAGCCCCCCGCTCCCTCCCCTTTTAGTCGCCTTCTACGACACGCAGGGAATACGTGGGAAGTATTCTTTCTCCCCTATCCCCAGGGATCTAAATAAAGTAGGAAAGACGAGAAAGGCGATGGTATCACACTTAAGGTATTATGATTTGGATATTAAGGCTTACGATCCCTTGGCTTTGATCAATTATCTTTTCCAGCCGACATTAGAATGATGGCATCTACTGTCCTTCACACTGCCAATATCAAATGACGCTCCGTCGTAACGAACTATGCCCTCCTAACAACCCAGAGTGTTGATCTACCTGGTTACGAGTTTTAACCCTGAGAACACCGCCCACCCCACAATAAACTGAAGCTTTACTTTGAATCCCCCTTCGGTCGTGCCAAAGGCCTGGTGGCATCCGGAATTAAAGTTCCAAATGGAAGATTTACTTCTGGCGTGAGCCAGAGGTAAAAGTCCCGAGTGGAACTTTAAGTTTGACGACCCTTGGACTCCGCAAAACCCGAGTAAAATTGTGTGGCGTTAGCCAAAAGAAAAATCCCAGACTGACGCTTTAAGTTTGATGACCCGTGGCCTCGATTCAAGGTCCCCTTCTCCATGTTTACCCCTACCGACTCCAGCAGGGCAACCCTAGCCCTAGACCCCAACCAGAAAACACAAAATGGAGATATCACTTACCTTAACGAGGTGATGATAGAGGTCCAGTGGAAGTGTTGGTCAGCGATGGGCAATTTCCTACTGAAGACCTGAAGATGACTATGGCTGCTCGATAATTCCAGTTTTGCTAATTTCGTCAGTTTCCTCGTTCAGTCTGGGAAGGGAAATGATTTTCTTACCATCCCTCCATCACTAGATATGTATGACATATTCTCTTGCCAAGTTCACTTCATTAATTTCATGGTAAAGAATCCACAACATTTTCAGAATTCACCTCGCAATGATGTATAATTACCTCACAAACGAAAGAGAACACAGTTGTTTAAGAATTTCGCTCAACCTTAAACCACTAGAATACTGTAAACACACAAAAAAAAATGACAATTTCAGTAAAAAGAAATATAATCACCATTCAAGTTCAACAAGCACCGAAAATTTGCCTCCATAGAAGCAAATGTTTCTTCATAATTTTCTCATAACGATTTCTATGATTTATTCACTGACACATGAAGTTCATGTATTGCACTGCACCATTACGAGAAGAGATATTCCCGACACCGATCTTCAGTGATTTTGACCGTAAAATCATGAACAATGAACGTGCGACATCCACACTCACTGAGCTTTTTCGCGCCACTGATTAAATCTGTGCAAATCAAACAGAAATGTGCGCATGCGCCACTTATGCCGAGCATGCGCAAGAGGTAAAAATTACACTGAGCATGCGCAAGAGGTAAAAGTTTTACTGAGCATGCGCAAGAAGTAAAAGTTTTACTGAGCATGCGCAAGAGGTAAAAGTTACACTGAGCAGGCGCAAGAGGTAAAAGTTACACTGAGCATGCGCAACAGAGGATTTCTTCCAGTACAAGTCTTACATTTGAAATCAAAATGGCCGTTTTGTGTGACGAACTTAAATCTTAGTGAAATCCCTTGAATCTTTGTGAAATCTTTTTGAATCAGTGTAAGTTTTAAAACAGTGCAAATCCTAGAAAATGGCTCCTGCTTCCCGAGATGCCTGCCCTAGATGCCATTGGAAGTTCACCAGGGAGTTTCTCCTAAGAGATGAAGGCAAATACCCTTCTTGTTTGCTCTGCGACTTATTTATGACAGGCTTTCGGTAGGTGTTTGGAAAAAGGGCGAAACCTTGCAGAAACTAGATGTGAGAATGAAAGGCTGGGAGGAAGAAGCTGGGTTCTTAGCGGCAAAAGCGGTTGCGATACAGGAAAGAGACACAGGTATATATCATCTAGGGTAGATAGTTTAGACAGTAGGATAGCAACCGTTGAGACGAAGTTAGAAGATATTTCCGCCTTCCAACCAACGAGGAAGACTTGTAGCCGCATTACCGAATAACCGAACGAACTCTCCACTCAATAGGTTTAGCGTACTGCATGATGAAGTACAGGATGATCGTCGTATTATCCCGGTCGTGGACTCTATAATCAGACATCAGGACCAGGAGTTCTGTTTGGAGGGAAGAGATAGGAGGAACTCGTGTCGTATGCAGGTGCTAAGATAGAACACGTCCTAAGTAAGTTAGACGACCTAGTCTCGAAAACAATCCCGAATATTTGGTTTTTGTCATTCTGGTGAGGACGAGCGATGCCGTTAACGGGAGATCGGAAGAAAGAGTAGCCAGGTAGAGGGAACGTATTAACATGTTCAAAGAAAGTCGTAGGAAGCGTACAATATCTGGATTGCTGCCATGGTATGACGTCGACTTCTGTACCCTCAATAGAATGCTGGGGATAAACGGAAGAATCGAAGCATTCTGTAGGGAGGAAGATAGTGTGTTTAGTATAGACCTGTGGGATCATTTTAGTCATGACAGATCTCTGTACGATAGGGATGGTTTCCACGTAAAGGGAATAGGAAAACCCGCCTTGGCAGAGTACTGGAAGAGAATATTAGGCCTTTTTATGATAGAGATAAACTACTAAGGCGAGCAAGTCACGGTCTAGCAAACGAAGGAGCTAGCAGAGTGAGGGAGGGTGAGGATGTATCTGTGTTGGGGGGTTGGTCGGTGTGGGGGAGTCTCCGAGTCTGGACGGGATCTGAGGAACGAGTCAGAGGATGGATGGGACCTGGGAGGTGGGGCACCTCGGCTAGCAGCGTTAACCTCACAGGAAGAGGGACGATCAAGTCGAGTCAGTGATGGATGACTCTGGCAGTATATGTAGCGGGTTAGCGCAGGTACAGGTCAACTTTCAGCTAATTTTTCGGAACGATTCTGAAGGAAATATTCCGTTTTCGACCAAAATATAATTCCCAAAGTGAAGCTTTATTTTGATGACCCGTAGAGCCAAAAAAAAAGCTGCTAAATATCGTTTGGCATTGGTCGGAATAAAATTCGCAGAGTGAAGCTTTACTTTGATTACTCTCAAAAGCTGGATAAAATCGCCTGGTCTTGGCTAAAATAAAGTTCCCAAAGTGAAGCTTTACTTTGATGACCCATGTAGCCGGCACAAGTCTTATAGAAGAAAATTCTCAAAGTGAAACTTAATTTGACGACCCACATGCGTGACCCACAAAACCTATATAAAACAGTCTAGCGTGAGCCTGAATAAAAGTCTAAATGTGAAGCTTTACTTTGACGACCGATAAGCCATGCAAGTTGACTATAATCGTCCGACATTAGCTAGAACAAATATCGTAAAGTGACGCTTTACTTTGGGCGGCATTGGCTCATTCCATCACAATTTTTACTTCGACTAAAGCGTTTACACATTGCGGCGTCCTGCCTTACACACTACGGTAAAAATAACGGTGATTATCCCTTGAAAATAGCGTGCGTGGCTTCGACTGTAACATACGTCGGTAGTTCACACCATGACACAATACATGACTTAACTCCTTCATACACAAGACTGGCTTCCTGCCTGACACTACTACAAAGACGACCAAAAAACGCAGCTCACTTCCTAACACACTACAGTGGCAAAGAAAGTCTGCTCCCGCTGACAGATTCTCTGGCTTGGTCTCTATCACACGTCAGCACCTCACACTAGGACGCGCTAATCTCACTAACTCCCTGGCACAAAAAGGGGCAGCTTCCTGTCTGACGACGAAGAAACGCGACTCACCCCCTGACAGACGTCAGTGGCTTCGTTTCGACCACACGTACGACGTGGGCTTATGCCCCGATGCACGATAGTTTATTACGGTGGCCTGGCACACGAGACGTTCTTCCCCTGAACCCTGACAAAATAACAACGCCCGACTCGTTCCCTAAAACATCAAAAAGCCTCTCACTTTCAAACGACCGTCTCACCAGCTGACATGCATCTGCACCTCATATCCAGGCGCACTGGCACGTCCCTCGACTCGACGAAGGCTTACCCCCCATATCAGACTTACCCGTGAGGAGGTCTCCTCCCTGACGCAGGACACTTGAGTGCTCTCATGACGGCTTCCTCCCTCCCTCTAGCGACGTCAGCAGACGACTGAGGGCGACGTGGTCCTCGACGGTGGACGGAAGGTCATCATATCCAACCCGTTGTGTGACTGGAATTCTGGAAATGAACGGTGTTTTAATATCCATTTCAATTTGAATACATTATGGCGTATTCATCTATTAACATACATTAACTTGAATGACGAAACTTTGTATATAAAACCTACCAGTGTTTATGTGTGGGTAATGATAGATTTGAAGTCATGGGTACATCATACCTCAATTTATCATCCATATTTAAATACATTATTAAAACTGGTTGCAACTGCGTGGACAAAAAAACTCTCAATAGCAATGTCACCCTTACGATTCTTATTCACTGAGCCTTTAGGGTAAAAAGAGACGAAACTGTTGGTTTTCATTTACCAGCACAAGGAGCTTCAAAAACTGGTCTCTTAATGTTTGTATAATGCAAATTCAAAACGTAAATAGACACTCCGATGTTGAGCTAAACTAGTGATTGACGCAAGGAACTATATTTCTATATTTTGCTTTGTCGCTGTCTCCCGCGTTAGCGAGGTATCGCAAGGAAGCAGACGAAAGAATGACCCAACCCGCCCTCATACACATGTATATACATGCACGTCCACACACGCAAATATACATACCTATACATCTCAATGTACACATATATATACACACACAGACATATACAAATATACACATGTACATAATTCATACTGTCTGCCTTTATTTGTTCCCATCGCCACCCCGCCACACATGGAATAACCCCCTCCCCCCTCATGTGTGCGAGGTAGCGCTAGGAAATGACACCAAAGGCCCCATTCGTTCACACTCAGTCTCTAGCTGTCATGTAATAATGCACCGAACCACAGCTCCCTTTCCACATCCAGGCCCCACACAACTTTCCATGGTTTACCCCAGACGCTTCACATGCCCTGGTTCAATCCATTGACAGCACGTCGACCCCGGTATACCACATCGTTCCAATTCACTCTATTCCTTGCACGCCTTTCACCCTCCTGCATGTTCAGGCTCCGATCATTCAAAATCTTTTTCACTCCATCTTTCCACCTCCAATTTGGTCTCCCACTTCTCGTTCCCTCCACCTCCGACACATATATCCTCTTGGTCAATCTTTCCTCACTCATTCTCTCCATGTGACCAAACCATTTCAAAACACCCTCTTCTGCTCTCTCAACCACACTCTTTTTATTTCCACACATCTCTCTTACCCTACCATTACTTACTCGATCAAACCACCTCACAACACATATTGTCCTCAAACATCTCATTTCCAGCACATCCACCCTCCTGCGCACAACTCTATCCATAGCCCACGCCTCGCAACCATACAACATTGTTGGAACCACTATTCCTTCAAACATACCCGTTTTTGCTCTCCGAGATAATGTTCTCGACTTCCAAACGTTCTTCAATGCTCCCAGAATTTTCGCCCCCTCCCCCACCCTATGATTCACTTCCGCTTCCATGGTTCCATCCGCTGCCAGATCCACTCCCAGATATTTAAAACTTTACTTCCTCCAGTTTTTCTCCATTCAAACTTACCTCCCAATTGACTTGACCCTCAACCCTACTGTACCTAATAACCTTGCTCTAATTCACATTTACTCTTAACTTTCTTCTTTCACACACTTTACCAAACTCAGTCACCAGCTTCTGCAGTTTCTCACATGAATCAGCCACCAGCGCTGTATCATCAGCGAACAACAACTGACTCACTTCCCAAGCTCTCTCATCCACAACAGACTGCATACTTACCCCTCTTTCCAAAACTCTTGCATTCACCTCCCTAACAACCCCGTCTATAAACAAATTAAACAACCATGGAGACATCACACACCCCTGCCGCAAACCTACATTCACTGAGAACCAATCACTTTCCTATCTTCCTATACGTACACATGCCTTACATCTTCGATAAAAACTTTTCACTGTTTCTAACAACTTGCCTCCCACACCATGTATTCTTAAAACCTTCCACAGAGCATCTCTATCAACTCTATCATATGCCTTCTCCAGATCCATAAATGCTACATACAAATCCATTTGTTTCTCTAAGTATTTCTCACATACATTCTTCAAAGCAAACACCTGATCCACACATCCTCTACCACTTCTGAAACCACACTGCTCTTCCCCAATCTGATGCTCTGTACATACCTTCACCCTCTCAATCAATACCCTCCCATATAATTTACCAGGAATACTCAACAAACTTATACCTCTGTAATTTGAGCACTCACTCTTATCCCCTTTGCCTTTGTACAATGGCACTATGCAAGCATTCCGCCAATCCTCAAGCACCTCACCATGAGTCATACATACATTAAATAACCTTACCAACCCAGTCAACAATACAGTCACCCCCTTTTTTAATAAATTCCACTGCAATACCATCCAAACCTGCTGCCTTGCCGGCTTTCATCTTCCGTAAAGCTTTTACTACCTCTTCTCTATTTACCAAATCATTTTCCCAAACCCTCTCACTTTGCACACCACCTCGACTAAAACACCCTTTATCTGCCACTCTATCATCAAACACATTCAACAAACCTTCAAAATACTCACTCCATCTCCTTCTCACATCACCACTACTTGTTATCACCTCCCCATTAGCCCCCTTCACTGAAGTTCCCATTTGCTCCCTTATCTTACGCACTTTATTTGCCTCCTTCCAAAACATCTTTTTATTCTCCCTGAAATTTAATGATACTCTCTCACCCCAACTCTCATTTGCCCTTTTTTTCACCTCTTGCACCTTTCTCTTGACCTCCTGCCTCTTTCTTTTATACCTCTCCCACTCATTTGCATTTTCTCCCTGCAAAAATCGTCCAAATGCCTCTCTCTTCTCTTTCACTAATAATCTTACTTCTTCATCCCAGCACTCACTACCTTTTCTAATCAAAACACCTCCCACGCTTCTCATGCCACAAGCATCTTTTGCGCAAGCCATCACTGCTTCCCTAAATACATCCCATTCCTCCCCCACTCCCCTTACCTCCTTTGTTCTCCACTTTTTCCATTCTGTACTCAGTCTCTCCTGGTACTTCCTCACACAAGTCTCCTTCCCAAGCTCACTTACTCTCACCACTCTCTTCACCCCAACATTCTCTCTTCTTTTCTGAAAATCCCCACAAATCTTCACCTTCGCCTTCACAAGAGAATGATCAGACATCCCTCCAGTTGCACCTCTCAGCACATTAACATCCAAAAGTCTCTCTTTCGTGCGTCTATCAATTAACACGTAATCCAATAACGCTCTCTGGCCATCTCTCCTACTTACATACGTATACTTATGTATATCTCGCTTTTTAAGCCAGGTATTGACAATCACAAGTCCTTTTTCAGCACATAAATCTACAAGCTCTTCACCATTTCCATTTACCAAACTGAACACTCCATGTATACCAATTATTCCCTCAACTGCCACATTACTCACCTTTGCATTCAAATCACCCATCACTATAACCCGGTCTTGTGCATCAAAACTACTAACACACTCATTCAGCTGCTCCCAAAACACTTGCCTCTCTTGATCTTTCTTCTCATGCCCAGGTGCATATGCATCAATAATCACCCATCTCTCTCCATCAACTTTTAGTTTTACCCATATTAATCGAGAATTTACTTTCCTACACTCTATCACATACTCCCACAACTCCTGATTCAGGAGTAGTGCTACTCCTTCCCTTGCTCTTGTCCTCTCACTAACCCCTGACTTTACTCCCAAGACATTCCCAAACCACTCTTCCCCTTTACCCTTGAGCTTCCTTTCACTCAGAGCCAAAACGTCCAGGTTCCTTTCCTCAAACATACTACCTATCTCTCCTTTTTTCTCATCTTGGTTACATCCACACACATTTAGACACCCCAATCTGAGCCTTCGAGGAGGATGAGCACTCCTCGCGTGACTCCTTCTACTGTTTCCCCTTTTAGAAAGTCAAAATACAAGGAGGGGAGGGTTTCTGGCCCCCCCGCTTCCGTCCCCTTTAGTCGCCTTCTACGACACGTGAGGAATACGTGGGAAGTATTCTTTCTCCCCTATCCCCAGGGATAATGCAGGGAACTATATAACTGTAATAACCTGTATGGCGGATCAAACGTTCCAAGACGAACAATGAAAAGCTGTTGCCTGAACGAAATAGTAATACAGACCAAAGTTTCTGACAAATGACTTCGTTCCACATTTTCTTGCTGAGGGAACTACAGAATTTTCAACACCTCCAAGCTCACCTATAGTTGACCATCATTCACCACTGGTCACTGATCTCCTAATACTCATTAACCTAGCGACAAGTAAGACCTCTGTTTATGGAGTAATCAACTCCAAACGGTGAACACGAAGCAGGCGTACTGCGCTATGTAGCTGGGTGGCTATCACCAGTGTTCATATATCCTAACCTTTTAACCTTTGCTTGACATTGACCAGTATATTACCTGTAGTTCCATGTGGCTCCATCACTACACTCGTCTCTCAGTACAAACAGTGTCACTTGTCACTACGCGAGTAAGATCTCAGTAATGAAACTCCCTACACCCTTATTAAATAAAACGTGAATCATACAATAATTAGGGTAAACTAAGGTATACTAAATAGTTTCACTTGGCCAGTTTCCAGTTTAGGATTTAGGCCTACAGGTTAGTCTCGAGAGTATCTTTGAAATCTTATCAATGCCAAAATGTTTCTTTACCGAATGCAATTACGCTGCTGTCTTTATGTGAGTTCTCAAAGAAATATACACCAACTATCCTTCATATTAAGTTAGCATCCCTGCTTTCTATATATCTCCTGGAACTGCTGGGGCATAATAAGAGAGACCATCCGTATAGAATGCAGTCTTGTACGTGCTTGGTAGGAATTTCTATTGTTTACTATCGACTAGTAGTACCCGTCTAGCATCGGCCAGGATAAAAGTTCCGAAATGAAGCTTTACTTTGATGACAACCACCTCCCCACCCCACCCCAACCCTCCTCCTAGTGGGCTCCGCAAGAACTGAATGAAAACGTTACGCGTCCGTAAGAAAAACTATCCCAAAGCGAAGCTGAATCGAACCCGAATCAAATCGTCTGGCGTCTGTTAAAATAAGTCCCAAACAGAAGGCCTTACTTTAAATACCCGTGGGCCCCCACCAAAGCTTTAGCGGGGCTCACAGGTCAGCACAGTAAAGCTTCAATTTGAAAGTTTTATTTCAGATGAAATGATGGCTTTATCTCTAACACAGGTCGGTAGCTCACTCCAAGGCTCCAAAACCAATTCGATTCACTCCCTGACGTACAACAATGGCTTCGTGTGTCTGACACAATATAAAACAATGTTTACTCCCGTCTGACAGACGTCTGTCGCTTCGTGTCCGACGCACTAAATGAACCAATAATCCCTGTCCCACTCCTATATGACAGACGCCAGCGGCCGGTGACTTCGACTCCGATACATACACATCGAAAGCTCACGACAAAACAGAGACCACTTCGAATACCTCCCTGACGACGTCTTTCAGCCTGACACAATAGAGAGAGAGAGAGAGAGAGAGAGAGAGAGAGAGAGAGACACTGTTTATTCCCTGGAAAAAAAAACGAGGCGACTTTAAAGTCTCTGATACACGTCATTAGCTCATTCCAAGACACGGTTCGTCGACTTATTCCAAAAACCTGCGGCTTAGGAACAAATCAATATCAATGTACGATTGCTAAACAGAAATCTATATACATCAAATCAGCACGATTGTCATTTTGGTTACGTGTTCTCATGCGTTATACAAGACATACGCGTGTTTCATGCATTACGGAAATATCGTGGGTTATTAGTTTCGCGTCTCAGTCGTAGCAGCTAACTCTTTACCATTACTTCAATAAGACTTAAGAGTTTCCTGTGATGTAGCCGAGGATATCAGTCGGGCGAGAATCACCAGAATGTAGGAGGACACTTGTGACAACAGTTCGAAGAGCGATTTTATCAGCGAACTATACACACAGTACAGCGCTTCCAAACACGGGGCCATCTCAGGCGGATGGTGACCCACTGTAATCAGACGGGCCAAGTGAATGACCCACCTGACGAAGAGGGTCATCAGAGCCGAAGACAAGACTAACGACAGGATGTGAAACACGGTGCCCTGGCATCCTCTGACAGAACCTTCTTTGGAGGAGTGTCCAGCCTCCAATACACTCCTGTAGGCTAGATTCTATGGGCTCCCAGAGAGGGGTAGATACTTAGCAAGAAATGCTAGAGCCTTCCCAGAGCCACCTGCAAGCTAGCCATTAAGCAAATGCAGAAACCATCGACTGGGTAGGGTTGTTCTGGGAGGCCACCTGCATCCACCAGTCCCTCACCCCTAGACACCATATGACTAGACCGTAGTGACCCGCTGTCTATACAAAGCAGGATGGTAGACCCCCTCCAGGTTTAGCCCGAATATCCTCTCTTGATGCTGGCCAGCACTACGGAAAGATCGATCATCTGCGCTATCACAAAAGGACACCAAAACCTGAGCATCAAAAGGGGAGTATCGGTTGTGATCGAGTTGGGACGGATGGAACTATCGGTTGTCATCCACTTGGGACGGACTCGTGGGACGGATGTCCCGTGCCGGGGAGGCAGATACAACTAATGGAGAGCTGAACCTCCCGCTCGAACGGCTCTACTCCCTATAGTGGGCTGGAGGCTTCTTGGAAATGCACCGTGGTGAAAACGTACTCAGACGCTCATCAGAGGTCGGTGGTGTCCAAGGGTCGAGGGTCCGTGTCTCGGTATGGGATGATGAGGATGAATGGGACACTGAATGGCGATAAATCCTCTAAGTTGCACTCTTAGCGCCAGGTCCACTGACACCATACGCGGACCTTTTATGCTTCGAGACAACCAGACAAGCAATAATCCAAGTATACTTCGAGCTCCTTTCAAGCAAGGCACATCGAGTCAACCACCTCCATGGTATTGAACTCGTCTACTCGTCCACAGAAGAAATCACACCGAGTCGGATCAAACACCCTATCAGTAGAACAAGTGGTATGAGTGGAGAAAAACCAATGACCTGTACTGTGGCTCAAACTGCCACAGTATACACTTGGCACTGCAGGTGTCGCCACATCCCCTGCACAGAAAAAACGAAGCAGAGAGCACCTCAGCAGGCAAGGACTACATCTTTAATTTGAAATTCATGAATCGACATTAGATTGTCAGCAGAAACGAAAGGAAAGCATAGTGTATTGCTTATCACTTGCCTAGCCGTGGCAACCATGCGAGACGCGCCAGGTCCGCTACTGAGTGACTATGTGCAGCCCCAGCGACTGTGTGTTGATTAGCCTGACATTCCATGGATGCCAGGCCACCAAGTAAAAAGTGCCCACTGTTCAGGCTCTAAGATGTTGCTGGCTTACAATCTTCGCCACAGGGGAAGAGTAAATGGTAGATTTACAACCCCAAAACTATGGTATATTGCTAACATCGAAACATAGCGGTCTGCAACTATGCTCGTCTAGGGTGTTGGCCTATGCTGCTCTTGGGGGCTGGCTTCACTCAACCTCTCTCTCCTGACAGGTGTGTTTCAAGGGCGATGCAATCGCACCTCGCACAACCACCAACAATAGTCAAATTGATCTAATGAATGCAAACTCCATCATGAGCCTGCCCCAAGCAGACGAAAACACAACACGGCACCAACTTCAATGCCACAATAAAACATTAAACATATGAAGCTACCAGACGCAGCCCCCTAGCACAGCTAAAAATTTGAAAAACAAACTTATCAAATTTTGAAACGAGTGAAAAACTTGCCGTTTTGAAACAATCCGAGGAAATTCAAGCGTTTTACGCTACTAAGGCCGCCAAGCACCTGAAACTGGCAAATCAAATAGAACAGCACCGAACCCAACATTTACCAGAATTTGCATAGCCGAATTCTAAGGTTTAGAAGCGAAGCAGAACGCAAGGGTCAGCGAATCTCATTAGTTTGTCTAGCTATGAACTAGGCAGATGCACTAGAGGAAACACTGTCGCTTAACACTGGTTAACGACAACACTGGTTAACGGCACACCAACATGAAAAGAGCTTGTTGCTCGGGCTGTCACAGGTGGCTGACTACCAATTTTTTTGCCCCTGCGGAAGGCAGAGCAGTAGAACCAAGGTTCAGAACCTACGAGCCAATGAAGTTCTCTGGCAACGAAGCAAAGCTGTCCGCTCTTCTACTACTGCAGAACTGGTCTCGCTAACAATATTCAGAATGAGCCACTGAAGGTAATACACTTTACCTTGTTCCCAGCCCTGAGCACACGGAAACATAAAGCATTGCATTAAGTTTCAAAAGCAATTTCTTGTAAACAATTCACCGAGTGAAAAAAAACACACCCCTATAAACACTCCTGTACACTTATAAAACAACGAACATACAAGGCTACGAGAAGCAGCACTTTTCATATATCTAAGACTAATAAACATACGACATGACGCCAAATTTAGATATACGTGAACAATCCGAAGAAAGCAGTGAAGGTTAATTGAAGTTTAAAAAAAGCATGAAAAAATAAGAGTTGATCATAGCATTCGACACGAAACAAAAATGGCACCATACCTAGGAGCTGTGTTATCCTTCCCACATAATGTCGATACGCGAAATAAAAGCTCAAGGAAGCCCCACTTGTCAAGTAAGATTGCACAGAAACATTGCCGTAGCGCTAAGCAAAGTCTGACTTACGGAAAAGTTGAGTAGACGCTACGACATCAGGCAACACAGACTTGAAACACAGAGCGTAAGAACACATCTGTCTGGTTAAGCAAAACAGATAATACTACAAATGGCGGCCGTGCTCAGCGAGAGAGAGATACAAAGAAGTGAAAGCTAAGACTTTGACAATACTGGATTTTGTGATGCTTGCAGTAACGCCATCTGGAGGGGCGAATTAAGAACTATCAGAAAACGCGAAACAAAGCTTAAGTACCAGAGAAAACGAGAAATTTAAAGGTACTCTTACGTATTCAAATATGCCATAATTTCTGAAGAGAAAGTCCTTTGTTCTACTTTGTGCGGTATAAATTTCATGTTTTGCTTTAGCAGTGCAAAACATATATATAAACAGACATTTTTTCGAATTAAATTTTTCTTATGTTCTAAGAACCATATATCTTTTTTATTTGCTTGAGCAGATATGAATTGGCAATTGTGTATATATGTCCTGTACCTATCTTCTGTTAGTGCTGGCGATATATCCTAATTCAGATTTCTCTAATACTCTTACATTTCACTTCATTCTTAAATATTGTGAGGAAATAAAAGATTGTGTGATATCTATTTGGTGCAATACAGTACTGATAGATATATATCAGAGCATATTTTGTTTTCACCTTATTGTAGACTATGTACATGCATACACACATGCATGCAGTAATACAAAATATGATACCAAAACATAACAGTCTAACATGCATGCATATTGACATTCCCGTGCAAACACACGCAGTCATAAATCTGTTTAAAATATAAACACTGACACTGGATGAAAGAAAAAAAAATCTATCAGTCATATAAATCAATATAATTCATTCAGAGCTTAACAACCCGAGGTGTAAGATTTCTTTCTACATGTAAATATATTCAGTCATACTCGTTAAAAATGAAAACACAGGCAATAATATGCAAAGTCAGTTAATGTTTTATAAGCATTTTATTTAAGCGAAATATTGGACTATGCATACAGACACACAGTCAACAATGAAACAAAAGAACGCGTGATGTGTAAAACGCAAAACTGAGGTAAACATATATTAATCTTATACTGTCTGCCTGACATCTTTGTGAATAAGTAGAATTATTTCCATATACAACACTTAAAAGATCTGAAACGATGCCAAAATTGATATTAGAACACAGACAGACAGACTCATGGTGATTAAAGTATCAAGCCATTGCTTGTAAACATAGCAAGATTATAAACTGAGAACGTACAGAAATTAATACTTTTTTCCTTTTGTATCTGCAATATGTTCAAGCTTCTGTATTTCTTTTTGATGGAATGCAATATCTTTATTCTAATGAAAATTTACTTCGTGCTGTTGGGATTACAGTTTTGTATTTAAGTTTCTCTTTTGGCAAATTAAGTAGACTTTGGCACACGATCCCTCTTATTACCACCTTTTCAATATAGTTCCGAAATATTCTATTCCAGTTCCTTAACATTTTTGCATTTTCTTAGTACAGCAAGTCCATCAAAGTTACCCATACTTTTTCCTTTATGAATACCCGTAATTTTATGCTGAAGTCATATGGAACAGGTCATCCTATGAATGCTTGTCGTATATGTATACAGCTATACATAGCCATTAGCCTCTGTGGATGAAATATCTTGCCTCCATACCATCAGCCAAGATAGTCGACTAGCGACATTCATCCTCATTCATTATCCGAAGTCAATGTACCTCAAGACATTTCAGTTGGAGAGGGCGTAATATCTATAAAGCTGGAGGTAGGGGAAGGCTGCAAGAGGTTAATGCAAACCACAGAACCAAGTTCTGCTATAGCACGGTTAAGTATTTGAGCAGGAGGTGTATACTTAACTGAACACTGCCGATATGGAAATGGGTTACAATTATGCCACACGATTTATCCATTATGATATTCGTATGGATACTACCACAATGGATTTGTCTTTCTTGTGAGCAGGATACTGATACACTCCATCTGTCAGCAGTAAAGTTGGCCGATACTCTACTTGTTTTCTCTTTACTGACGACTGTTCGTTCATATCACACTGCTGCGTTGCCACGTGTTGGTGGGAGGTTTGGCGTCGAATACAGCATAAAAATAGATTATCCGTCAAGATATTTTATTGTAATCGTTATTACTAATTATTCCATAAAGCTAGAAACAAAAATGTTGGTGGCTGCCATTCGATTCACAACTGGGCATGAACAACCCTCCAAGACTGCCTAAATACATTAGAAACATGCATATATTTTTCATCTACATATAGTATAACTATACAAAGTCCTCTGCTTATTACTGACATGTTCATTAAGCAATAAATATCAATGAAATGAAACCCAATTTTTAAGTAAAACTATTCCGTCCAGCTTGCAGAATTCTCGAAGGGCGTGGACGTGCTTCAGTAGTTGATGGCTAGTCATCTCGTCCCCTGGTTGCCAGGTGGACACCACTTCTGCCCAAAACATGTTCAGTGACGATTACATTCGCTCCTTTGCTGGCCTAGTCCAGGAGCTTTAGGGTGTCTTGTTCCTATGGACCAGCGTTGAACGGCACGAGTAGTGTGGACGGGGCACCTGTCGCTAATAGAAATGACAGGCCCAGCAGGGAGAGGTAAACCCCTCGCCCGCAGAGACGGTAAAAACGTTCCTCCAGCAGTTATTGCTAGCAGTCGTTGCAGTAAAGCGACCTCCAATGTTGAGAACGTCACCCAGGTCATGTAATGTCACTTTCCTCTAGATGCAGCATGTAACATAACCTGAACGGGCCTCCTCGCTCATGTTGGCTCGGCCTGTGAAACAAAGATCTTTTATTGTAGTGGTTCGGCAGATTTATATGATGTGGCTTATAAACTACATTATTCACATCTGGTTATCCGCAGGAATTTCTTATCATAACTATGACGATCTAAGCCTATGAATAGCAACAAATCATTAACTTCATACAGGGTACAGTTGACTCCAGCAGTGAACTTTGCCACGAGAGTTGGATACACACATCACCTCCGTGAACACTGCTCCAGACTAGAATCGAAGTCTCGCTCGAGATGTGCTGTTCCCTCAGGCGTTCACTCCTTGCGGGTGTTCTGTGGCGTGTTCCTTTGTTGTGCCAAATTCGCCTGCCGCTCAACAGGGAGACTTGCAACTACAAGATGCATTATGCCTATCATGTTCGCTGGAGGGGGTTGGCTCTGCCGCTCTTGTTCTCTGCAAACAATAACACAACCATGTTCACAAGGAATAGGCACTCTGGTACCTAAATTTCGTTTTCATTTATAGTTTAGTTAAAAGCCTAATTTCATAATCTACACATGAAAATGTGATTACAATAATGATTAATATTTCCAGATATATTGCCTACTTCATTGTTATCAAAACAGCCATACCTCTATATACAGTAACCCACGAACAGACGTTGGATTTGGCTGCCGATAAACTCTGATGCAGGTATCTCATTCTCTATGCATCCTTCATTGGTGCGATGTCCCACTCCTTTTCAAGGACACTTAAAACTTACATGAAATCGTTAAGTTTACCGCTCTACACCCATCTTCTAATCCACTTCATGATGTTGGAGGACAGGACAACATCTGCGATGCCTCGTATGGAGAACATTATCAAGGAGTGATCATGCTATCTCTGAGCACAAACCTTGTCTCCAATTCACCCTAGCCTACCTCACAGCGATCCAGTGGACGAGCTACCGTTCCCCGGCCAGTCGACCCTAGCCTACCTCACCATAACTCAGCACAGTAGCCACTACGAGTCATATCTGAGCCACCTCACCGTGACCCGGTATTGGAGCTACCGCTTCGCGGCGGACCTAACCTACCTCACCATGATGCAGTACAGTAGCCAGTGACTAGACACCAATCACAGGCTTATTCTGGGCCACCTCACCATGACCCAGTACCGTATCCCAGCAGGGCGAGGTATACCCCTCGCACGCAGAGACGGTAAGAAACGTTCCTCCAGCAGTTAATGCAACAGTTCGTTGCAGTAAAGCGACCTCCAATGTGGAAAACGTCACCCAGGTCATGTAATGTCACTCTCCTCTAGATGCAGTATGTAACATAACCTGAACGGGACTCTTCGCTCATGTTGGCTCGGCCTGTGAAACAAAGATTTAACGTTTATTGTATTGGTTCGGAAGATATATATTTGTGGTTTATATACATTATTAACATCAGGTTACCCGCATGGATTTCTTATTATCGTAACTGACGTTCTAAGTCTATGAACAGCAACAAATCGTTAATTCCATACCTGATACAATTAACTCATCCTCCAGCAGTGAACCTTGCCATGAGAGTTGGATACAAACACCTCCATGAATACTGCTCCAGACCAGAATAGAAGTCTCGCTCTTGATGTGCTGTTCACTCAGGCGTTCACTCCTCGTGGGTGTTCTGTGGTGTGTTCCTCTGTTGTGCAAAAATCGCTTGCCGCTCAACGGGGAGACGTGCAACTACAAGATGTCTTACGCCCACCACCTTCGCCAATATTATGGTCTGTAGCGTGAGAATGCACGAAGTGGCCACGAATAGCGGTGGTTTAGCAGTGGGGCGAACTGTACCAGTTCTAATTTCTTTCACTAGCAACATGAAGCGTCAAAAGGACCTGTGATCTGTTACTCCTCGTATATTGCAACTAAAAAGACATGCAAATGAGCTAAACTGGCAATTTACCAAAACCATGTTAGCTGCAATAACGTATGGCAGGTTATACGTTCCAAAATGAACAATTATAAGCTGTCACCTAAGTGAATATTGATAATACATCGACGTCTCTGTAGACAGAATTCATAGGGTCTACATATTCTCTATGGTAATTACATTAAGAGTTGTCCAAACCTCCAAGTTCACCTAATCATAGTTCACCACTCCCTACATTGGTTACAGCCATTAATCCCTAAATGTTACTCATACCTGGCTAGAAATTAGACCTTTGTTTAGGCAAACATCAGTCAACTCCGAGCCTGAAGCACGAAGCCAACCTGCAGCGACCCAGCTCGGCTACCAATCACCTATGGTCACACATCCTCCCAATCTTTCCAATCTTTCCATCACTTCCGTCAGTAACTTGAGCTTTCCCCAGAGTGTCTCAGTGACCAATACCTTACCTCTTCTTTCGTCCCCTGAATCCTCCTCCACCACTACGCTTCCCGTAACCCTCAACGCGATACTGTCACTCACCACAACAACCCAGGAAATGAACGACAGAATCTGAAACAAAGTAATCTTCGGTTCCGGAACGAACGCGCTCGTCGGCCATCTCGAAGCAGAAGCGGGGCTTCATTGTATCGCAAGGCGTTGTCTCAATCCAGTGAAATGACTTGCAGGACCTTTCATCGTTTTGTAATGTTCGTTTTTGAATTTATACTTACTAATATTCCATGTAATTGTGTCACACGCGTATTTTAGTAAAAACTATATGCAGAAAAATGACTTTTGTTATATAATAAAGTATATATTCTGAACGTGAGTCCGTCCAAGTCATTGCCACTGTAACAATTCGGATTCTTCATCCACCTCTATAATTCATTCCGACTCTTCTGACGTCAGTCAATTTCTAAACAATGGTTTACTTGTTTGTCATTCTATGGTAAACTACGACTGAGACAGAATGTGATCTTAGGAACACATTTTGTCCTTGACGATGGAAATACAACGAACATTTTTACTACGATTGTAGATAGAGCATCTCCCAAGGCGGCCGTAGCCACGGACAAAGGACCTATATCACTAGTACCACACTCACCATAGAAAATGGAATTGCGTCCATAGTTTTCAGTTACCCCATATGTTCGTACAGTACTTCCCTAACGTGTAATGATAAGTGGACACAGAACTAACAGAAGGGTGTCCATAGACCAGTCTAAAACATGAGCAATGTGATCGTCCTGCTTCTAATGTGGTATTTCCTAAAACAACTTATGTCGAATGGAATTTCCAAGACATGTCAACTGTCTTGATTGATCTTTTTTTTCTCTGTGGTGTTCGACGCAGCATAGGCACCTGAATGGCCTAATCAAGGAATCTTATTAACAAGTGTGTATATATTTATCTATCTCATTTATCATACTTGATGGTCGTTTCCCGCGTCAACAAGGTAGCGCTAGGAAACAGACGAGAAACTCATATGCACACAATTATATATATATATATATATATATATATATATATATATATATATATATATATATATATATATATATATATATATATATATATATAAATACGCCCATGCACACATATACATACATATACATACACAGAGATATACATATATACACATGTACATATTCATATTTGTTTGCCTTCATCCATTTCTGGCGCTACCTCGCCCCAGAGGAAGACAGCATTGCTACCCCCTGCTTCAGCGAGGTAACGCCAGGAAAAACAGACAAAAAGAGCCACACTGGTTCACACTCAGTGTCTAGCTGTCATGTGTAATGCACCGAAACCACAGCTCCTTATCCACATCCAGGCCCCCACACACCTTTCCATGGTTTACCCCAGACGCTTCACGTGCCATAGTTCCGTCCGTTGACAGCATCCGAATGGCGTGGCGGCATCCAGAATCAAAGTGCCAAATTGAAGCTTTACTTTGAAGCCCCCTTTGGCACTCCAAAGGCCATTAGATTAGTCTGGCAGCATCCAGAATCAAAGTGTCAAACTGAAGCTTTATTTTGAAGCCCTCGTTGGCAGGTCCACGTTGTATCTTTACTTTCCAATCAAAGAGCAACGGCAGCACCATGCGGAAGGCTTTGTGCATCGCTGAGTGATGACCACGAAGCGTTCTTTAACGGAACCAACCCCCAAAACTCATGAATTTTAAGTACGACGTGCAACAAAGGCCTGGACGAAGTGATGACAACATTTTGAGCTCACAAAGCATCCGTCTCAGTCGTCGTCTCTCACACACGTTGCCGCTTCCACCAAAGTTGGTCTGAGGATCTAAGTTTTGGGAGATTCCTTTGAGTTGTCAAGACGGAGAGGGAATGTTCAGATTATCATAAATCTTGGGCGAAATATAGAGTTAGAGCGAAGTTTCGAGGACAGAGTCAGGTCTCTAGAGACATAGTCAAGGATGCTATATAATGATGTAAGATTTACTACATTATTGGCCAGTATCAATATGAATTAACAGAGTGTAATCAATTAGAGAAAATTAGATTACCAGTTACTGAAATCTTTGACCATTTCTTTGAGCTTATTCACATCAAATAGAAATGTCGATTCGTTTGAAGTCTATTCCTAAGTTATGGGACCAAGATGCATAGGAGTGATAAGGGAACGTTGACCACAGTTCTTGTATTGGTTTTCGGAAATAAAAAGAGCAACTTAAACAGCGAAACCAAAGAAGCTGAACACTTTTAATGGACTCTCGTGGTGTAGCGGTGAGCGATCCTGAGTGTGACGCAATCGCGGGCCGCCCAGGGTCGAGCATGGCATAGGTTCGAATCCTGGTTCCAGCAGTTGGTCCACAGTCAACCCAGCTGTTCATCCACCCCCTTAGGGGTTGCTCTGTAAAATGGTTACCTGGGTCAGGGCTAGGCCTTAGCTGCCCGTGCTGTCTCAGCTAAAACACACACACACACACACACACACACATATATATATATATATATATATATATATATATATATATATATATATATATATATATATATGTGTATATGTGTGTGTGTATTCATACAAAGTGCACGTAATAAACTAATAAGGAAAGAGAGTCTGGGAACTAAGACTGAAAACCTTATTCGAAAATTAAATCCCAACATCTGATGCTCCTTCGCCATTATATAGACTCCTCTTTCACAAAATTCTGGGAGCTTGATTAGAAGCGTAAATCACCCATATTACTGAGGTAAATAGCAGTAACACATTATCATCATCGGTGTGTACAAGAGGTGGGTTACGTTTGAACGTCATCGTTTCATAAGAAAAACATAATTGGGACACTCATTAAACCCTATCAGTAAAGCCCATACGTTGTTATCTATATTTGATCATTACTAGACTAATACTATCATACTTTTGCGTTACTTTGTTATATACGACAGATTTGGGCTTTCGGTGTCTCCCGCTGTAAGAAAAGTCTCGCAAATTGCAGTATATTCTTTTGTTCTTGTGTAATGAACTCCCGTGGCCTTATTTTGCTCTTATATAATGAACTCTCGTGGCCTTATTTTGCCTCGGACGCTCTGTTGGCGCATACTTGGCCTACATGTTGATCACTGATCACCGTCACTCTTCGTGAATAACATACAGTGAAAATACAGTCGGTGAAGAGGTGGATGTACGTGCAAACTGGCGCGAAATACAATTCACAGTAATTATACATCCCTGCCGCTAATTACACCGCAACAAATTATGCAAGCGCAGTATTAAGGTTAGTGGAACCAATTAAAACCGGTTAAAAGAAGTCCGGATCCAATGCAAATTAAAACCTATTCCTATTTTTCCGTTTCTTTTAGTCATACTCTGAACTGCACCTTTTCTGGTAGACTTTTGCCACACGCTGTGCCCAGGTCGAGAGACAAATAGGTACAACAATCCACATGTACAGGAGACTTCTTCTAATTCCCTCTCTCGAGGATAGTGACCTCGACCAGCCAAACTCAGGGCAAAAGTTTGTGTGGAAGGCAACCTCACTAGGGATGAGAGGAAGTGAGGGAAGGGGCCGACCGCGGGGTGGTGGGAGGCGGAGGCAGCAGCTAAGACTATAGTATTACTGGAGATCTGTGGTAGAAACATTAGACGGAGCTAGAGGAAAATATTTTTTGTTTTACTCCCCATTATGAGTACTGCTACTACCTGCTATTTCTACTACTACTACTACTACTACTACTGCTACTACTACTACCACTACTACTACTGCTACTACTACTACTACTACTACTACTGCTACTACTACTACTACTACTACTACTACTACTGCTACTATTACTACTACTACTACTACAACTACAATTCCTAATTATTATGACTGCTACTACTGCTACTACAACTACTACTACTACAGCTTCTACTGCTAGATCTATTACTACTACTGCTGCTACTACTGCTGTTGCTACTGCTGTTATTGCTTTTGCTACTATTACTACTAATAATAATGATGATATTGCTAGTTCCACCACTACGAATACTACCACTACCATGAAGGGATTATGCCAAGATGCATGACAGCATGAGAGAGAGAGAGAGAGAGAGAGAGAGAGAGAGAGAGAGAGAGAGAGAGAGAGAGAGAGAGAGAGGCAATGACCAGTCCTCCGTGATTAGTTCTGTTCTTCTGACAATTGGAATGGGGTGGTAAAGGGGGCGTTAATGATGGGGAGGGTTAAGGGGGAGGGTTATCGTGTAGGGAGAGGCATATACATCAGAAACCGATGAAGTATTTCACTGTTACCTCATAATCAGAGGCATCCAATTGCCAGCACTTTTTAACCATTCGTGACCTCTCTCTACTACCGGCCACTACCACCATTTATTAGTGATTAATGTGTAACGAGCTGCATTTATCAACGCCACGTGAATCTTTTGGCTCGTGTGTGTGTGTGTGTGTGTGTGTGTGTGTGTGTGTGTGTGTGTGTGTGCATAAAACCAAGAGGAAAATGAAACACTTTAAGTTCCCAAGTGCACTTTCGTGTCATGATCACATCGTCGGGGGTCAAGATGATACAAGAATGAGATAGAAGACGTAGAAGAGACAGTTGATACACAGGGAAGAGACGTAGCTAAGACGTCATTGTGTCAGACTCGTATGAAACATTCCAAATTCTTTTTATTTGTCAGTAAGTCCCTGCTTGACGCTGGTCTTGTATGTGGAGTTCTGAGGTCATTCTGAAGGATGTGTCTGTGTGTTATGTTGACTGTTGTGGCTGCTAGATTCCCTTTAATTCTCTCAAATAAAAACTAAAGTTAGTTTACGAAAACGCTGTGTGGATCGTCCAAAAAAAAAGAGGGATATACGAACGCAAATGTTGATATCTTTTTCTTATCGCATACAAAACAATTTTTTTTCATCGCTTGAGAGATCTTTACTGAACTGCTATATGTGTTGTTATTACACCTTTCCCTACTGGCAAGCTATTAGTGTTGTTGTCGATGGTCGATGCTCATCTGAGCCATTCCCCTCTCTTAGGATCCGATCCCTTTAATTACCAGTCGTTGCCAACCCGATTCTCACTCTCGTCGCTTCCCAAAGCCTCATTGTCAACATCATCTTTATTCTCAGCCACCATCTGATGGTGTCTCCTCACTGGAAACTGTCTTCTCTCAACGTTCACCATATCTGATATCTTCGATTTGATACGTTTCTCGTCGTCAACGTAATTTTCGCTATTTTCAGGCCTCTGTTTTATCATCATTGCCTCTGTCTTCCTCTTTATCTTCCTCTCCTCAAGTCGTTATCACTTCATCTCTAAGTCATCAGTCACCTTGCCTCCTCCTCCTCCTCCTCTCCATTAACCTCTTTGTATCACCACCATCTTTCACCACTACTACTACGACCACCATCTCTCCCACACGACTGTCAACCACCCTCTCGCCACCACCACCATCCTCTTTCTTACCACCAACCACTATCACCCTTTTCACGACCATCCATTCTCCAACATCCACCACTCTCTCTCTCTCTCGCCAACATCACTACCTCCCTCACACCAGAACCAACACTATCAAAGCAACCACGAGCTAACATCTGGCTACACCACCACCACCACCACTAACCCTCCTCACCCTGCGCCCTTAGAGTTACCTCCCTCAAATTTCTACAACATCGGCTTCAGGTAGAATCACCGACTCTGGTTGCTATACATAGTTTCCTGAGAGAATGTCCAGCGGATACAGCGTTAGCCTATCTGTCCCTCTTCTCTATTTACTCACTAATGGCGGCTGCGTGGAGGGAATCCAGCAAATCGGAGAAGGTAAATGCCATTAGCGAAAGGCGGCCATTGTTTAATCAGCTTATTGGACAATATTTACTCTCGGTAACGCTACAGGGATGAGGCACACCGACCTGTCCTCCACCAATGTCTTACGTTTCACCGTTGCCATCCCAAAGTCTAGTCATGCAGGAAATCTAAAATTTCGGCGGGAAAATAGCATGAAACAGCTCTTTTCATCTACCTTCGTCCGTAAGAAAAAAAAAAAACGCTCTGGGAAAAATGCAAATCTTAAAGGAAAAAAACAGCTCATTTTCATCTACCTTCGTCCGTAAGAAAAAAAAAAAACACTGGGAAAAATGCAAATCTTAAAGGAAGAAAACAACCCATGTTCATCTACCTTCGTCCAAAAAAAAAAAAACCGAGGAAAAATGCAAAATTTAAAGGAACAAAACAGCTCAATTTCATCTACTTTCGTCCGTAAGAAAAAACAAAACAAAACACTTGGAAGAATGCAAATCTTAAAAAGGAACAGACAGAGGGATAATTAACATTGCATCCTCTCCTATGGAAGCTCGTTGAGATTTTTTTGGATTTGATGAAGCTCTGTGTCTCGTCAGGTTCCCTCTCTCAGAAACTAATCTGGGTTAGAGATAATCTGGGTTAGAGATAATCTGGGTTAGAGATAATCTGGGTTGCGTGATGGGTTAGAGAGCCCGGAGCGCCATGATAATAGTGACACTGTTGTAGAAGAAGAAGAAGAAGACGAAAAAGAAAACCTGGTGTTGCTGAAGGACTAGTGGCGAGGTGGAACAAGAAACCACTTACATACAGCAGAGCCTCCCTCCTTCATGGAGAAATGATATTCATAATGATAAAGTAAAGAGATTTTTCTCTTCTTTGAGGATGTGGAACACAATATCTCAGGGAATCTGGAAACTGCTCCAGTTGAAACTGGAAATGAGAGGTACTTCATATTCTCAAGTACGCTAGAAAAGTGGGGAAATCTTTGGCGCCGGCTTTTGTTAAGTGCTGGATGATAAAAAAAAGATGAGAATCAACTCCATGAAGATCAACGAGATGGTGGTATTTCTCATAAACCATTTAAGGGAAATAGGGTGCCACACTCGAGATACGTGAGGGCACTAGCAAAAGGCAAAGCAGCGCCAAGAAGCAACAAGTACCAACAGATGAATATGCCAGTAAAGTGTAGAAATCAGTTGCAAATAGATTTGCCAGCAAGTAGCAAGCAGTAAAAAACAGCAATAGATAAGTATGCCAACAAGCAAGCAGCAAGCAGTAAAAAACAGCAATAGATAAGTATGCCAACAAGCAGAAAGCAGTAAAAAACAGCAATAGATAAGTATGCCAACAAGCAAGCAGCAAGCAGTAAAAAACAGCAATAGATAAGTATGCCAACAAGCAGAAAGCAGCAAGCAGCATTAACCAGCCACAGATAAGAATGTCATGCTGCAAGCCACAAGCGACCACAGATAAGCGTGCCAACAAGCGGAGAGAGAGAGAGAGAGAGAGAGAGAGAGAGAGAGAGAGAGAGAGAGAGAGAGAGAGAGAGAGAGCGACGCGCGTTGCTGCAGAAAATCCAACTCCTTTCTCGCCTCTCTCTCTCTCTCTCTCTCTCTCTCTCCCCCACACACACACCTTACGCAAATATTGACCCACCTACTCAGATCTTTCATTTTAACCTGACTGTATTTTGCTCCGATAAGATCCTTAAGGAATTTTCAAAGGGGAGAAATTACCTGGAAAGAACTTTCACCCTATGGGTTGACAATGTGTTCAGCACTACATTGCAAAAACCGAGAGATGTAAGTGGGAAATCATACCTTCTATGATCATTTTCAAGTTCAGATAGCTGGTTGAATCCACGGTAACTCCAGGGCTGGCAAAACATTTCACTTGGCTCCAACGAACTTGGCGTGAATTCTTGCAAAATTCATCTGCCAGATTTGTTTAAGATGTCTTTGCTTTCTTTTTCCAAGTCTTCCTGGCTGAAGCTGACGCATATACAGAGAAACACAAGAGGAAAGTTAAAGGAATGAGAATTCCCCGAAAATTACTATAGTGTTCCTTTTCCCGTAATTATTATACCCCCTTGACTTCAGGATCATCTTTGGTGTGCTGTCCACATTTCTATGTGAACTTCCGTGATTGTACGGTTAGCGTTGCTGGCTGTATCGCCAATGGGTCGAGTCATCATAGGTTCGAATCCTCGTCGAGGCAGCTGGTCCATATTCAACCTAGCTTTTCATCCTCTCTCAGAGGCTGGTCGATGAACTGGGTACCTGGCCTTGGGTCCATCATGCCTCTGACTCTATGAAAGTCATCGAAAAACAATTCGCTAAAATACTGGGTTGTTCATCTCACTAGATAATGAAATAAAGAACTACTAAACAGGGGTCATTAAAGTTAATGATTAGTTAGTCATTAGCCTCTACATAGCAGGGCTTGTTACTTAAGCTGGAGAGTTAGTTATTTCTCGACTTGTTTCTTAAGCTGGAGAGTTAGTTATTTCTCGACTTGCTTCTTAAGCTGGAGAGTTAGTTATTTCCCGAGTTGTTTCTTAAGCTGGAGAATTAGTTATTTCTCGACTTGTTTCTTAAGCTGGAGAGTTAGTTATTTCTCGACTTGTTTCTTAAGCTGGAGAGTTAGTTATTTCTCGAGGCCAGTTCGGTAGCAACATGAAGACGTTCCCTGCAGTGGCTCAATAGAAGAGTAGTGGATAGCGGAGGTGTGTACATACCTGCTGACGACGAGATCAAGTCTAAAGGCAGGGCTAGTGCGTAGTGCTCACCGCAGGGAAGATAAAAAGTTACGAAAGAACGAGCCATGTAGATCGCGTGTTATCATGTCTTATTTATGAGGAGAGACTGTATACTTTTTTGGGACTGAAAACTAGAAAGAAACCCGGCTAATTGTGCCAAACAAAATGCGACATCAAACAGCCACTGAAGTGTTGGCTCAATCCGTAGCCATCATTAACCCTTCCCATATCCAGTTATATACCTCCCTCCCTAGTCAGTGGCTGGCTACCAACTTCTACATACACAGAAGACTTTCCTGATGACTTACACCTCCTAAAATCATCATTCTCCATCACATAGTAACTCGGTGATGACTGCCTGATTGGAATGGTTCCTAAGTGCTAAAGACAAAATTTCGGCTGATAGCGTCATTGTTGCCTCCATATATCACATCTACAGACATCCTCCACTTAATATATCCCTCGCTTGCTGAAATCTCGCTGCTGAAATCGCGATGAATATAATGCAGTCACATTCAGTAAATCTTCCTGAATGAAATACATCACTTTGCCAACTTACAGGAATGGAAATAATTGGTATGTCTCCTATTTCATGGGTCCAGATGTCATTTATCTTACAGAACAATACGAGCTAAGGAACACCTTGGCTGGCAACACCCATTGTGAACGAGTCAGAAGAGATATATATCAATGCTGTTTCGTCTCGTATCTAGAGATATCGTTACTGTCCTGCATGAGGCGCGCTGCACGAGCAGGTTATTATTACCCGGCTCTTAAGAATATTAAGAAGAGAGAAAAAATAGCACCATTAGCTTTAACCAAGCGCTTCCACGCGAGGCAATCATCCCGAAGGTCTTGGCTCGGAAGCCTATAGAAGTACTAGAGGGTGTATTTCGGACGACGTGTATAGCGAAGACTGTATTAAGGATGTTGAGGCTCACTTGTCACCCAACACGGACTGCCCGAGGCAACAACATTTCTGGTTTGCTCCGTTGAGGTTTTTTTTTTGGTCGAGGTCAGCCAGCGTTTCCATCAAGTCGGCTTGCCGTGGTTTTCAACTGCGAATTCTCGCGGTCTGATTCCCAACTCTTGAGATGTTGCTCCTTGCTTTAAAGGCGGGACTAAAACAGGTTAAGGAAGAGAAGGAGGTGCTCTGGGAGAAGGAAGGGCGTGGTGGGGAGAATAATGGTGTTGTGGAGAGCGATGGCGAGGCTAAAGAGTGCGAGGGGAAACTGGGTGGAGCGTGCTGGGGTACAACGGGGGATCCCAGATAAAGATTACGAAGAAAAGGTCTGAGGTGGAGTGCACGAACTCGTTCTCCCACTTGAGAGATGAGTGTGGCGGAGCAAGGCAAGTCAGGATGGTAACGGGGAAATGGTAAGGTGATGCTCAGGTTACCTTTATATATATATATATATATATATATATATATATATATATATATATATATATATATATATATATATATATATATATATATATATATATATATATATATCATGTTTACCAAATGGCGTCCTAGCTTCGTCTCTTCGATGTATATCAACTGACTGTTATATTTCTCTCTGTGTCTCCCCTGATGATGTGATTATTACACGAAAGTGCACATGGGAACTTTTCGGGTTTCATTTTCCCCGTGGACTCATAAGAATATATATATATATATATATATATATATATATATATATATATATATATATATATATATATATATATATATATATATAATGTTCTTCGCTAAGAACAAGAAGACGAGGATGACAGCTGGTTTGCCTGGAAATGTTGTATCAGGTGATGGTGAGGTCATCTACCTCAGCGATGGAAGGAATTGGATGATGTTAGGCAAAGCAAAATCAAGGAAGGTTGCTGCTGGGTAAGGACAGTGAAGCTGTGAAGGAGATTTAGCAGGAAAGGGAGCGATCCTAGTGTCGTGAAGGATTCTGCCAAGTGAGGGAGTTGGCCAGGAATGTCTCTCTCTCTCTCTCTCTCTCTCTCTCTCTCTCTCTCTCTCTCTCTCTCTCTCTCTCTAGGGCGATTGATATCAATCACCCGTTGGAAAAGTACGGAAAGAAAAGGGCGTCATCATCTACAGAAATTTAGGACGCATTTTTGGTGACAAGGATGATTTGTGTGGTCGGGATATGGTACACACCCACACACACCCTTCTAGGGCTGGTATGGTGTAGTTCCCTTCGCTGCGTTAGCTGGCAGGTGGGAGGGAGGGAGTGATGGCGGCTTGGGTATCTCAATCAGTTAGACGACAAATGAAAGGGAATGGATGATGTAGGCGTTCGTGAAAATTGCAGGGATAAAAGCTAAAAGAAATACTGTCAAATCAGATTCTCTTAGTAGTGCAAAAATGAGTCTAACGATACTTTAAAGAAAATAATGTAACCATTGTGGGACAAACTAATTACTTTCTGTTGATAATTTTCGCGACAATTTACCTCCATTCATTTAAAGAGTTCTCAGAAAACGAGCACAGTATAACAAAGGGAAACTCTTTTTCGTTTTCTTTTTTTGGAACAAACTACTTTATATGAAAACTAGGTTGTGGATGGCATCTACGAAGGTTAACCAAATGTCGAAACAAAGATTTCCTTATGTGATATGCAATTCCGTAATACACCTTATCCAAAGATAACACAGGAAGCAAAGTTGACGGCATTTTTTAACAAGTAATCTTAATTCCTTGCCGATAACTGAAGGCTCATTATACAGAATCTAACTGTACAACACGGAGGTATGTGAATATAGGGTATAGGAACACGCGGGCTTTCATAGAACATACAAAGTTGCTTGTGGTTACATGGCGAGTGGAGAGTCACATTTGGTGAGGCCGTATCACCGTCAGTTGAGGACACACACATACAGTAGAGTCTCGTGAAAGAACTACTCACTTCAAAGAAGTCCATCCCGTCCCTTGCTGATGAACCCAAGGCTCATCAGTAGTCACACACACACACACACACACACACACACACACACACACACTTATCCACCCACACACACATACATACCTACAAATCTATATCTATCTGTCTGTCCATTTATCAATCTATCTATCCATCTATCTATCTACCTATATATCTATACACACACACACACACACACACATATATATATATATATATATATATATATATATATATATATATTCTTTCTTTCTTTCAAACTATTCGCCATTTCCCGCATTAGCGAGGTAGCGTTAAGAACAGAGGACTGGGCCTTGAGGGAATACCCTCACCTGGCCCAATTCTCTGTTCCTTCTTTTGGAAAATTAAAAAAAAAACGAGAGGGGAGGATTTCCAGCCCCCCGCTCCCTACCCTTTTAGTCGCCTTCTACGACACGCAGGGAATACGTGGGAAGTATTCTTTCTCCCCTATCCCCTGGGATAATATATATATATATATATATATATATATATATATATATATATATATATATATATATATATATATATAAATATTCAGATCATCTGATGAAAATCTGCCTTCAATCATTTTCCCTAACTATAAATAAAACAAAATCTTGTACTAAAAAACACAGATAAACGTGTTTTGATCTATCATACTTCACTAGTGCATGTAATTCTTCATGATTAAGATGAGCAATCCTGACTCTGAATGGGAAAAAAAAACATACAAAAAAATTACAGTAATGTTGATTTATCATAAGCAAAACAGAGGCATTAACAACAGACGCATTATACAGCAAGGCTATCTGCATACCACAACCAGGAAGTTCCACACAAAATCCACCCTAGTCTGATTACACGCGACGGTATATGACTTGAGGTCGGGTTAACGCGTAGTGCCCACCGCGCTAAGTCGCCCGCGTTGTTAAACGAGTCGTCTGCCTTCCGTCGCTCCACTTCTAGTCACCAGTTCTTTGGCTGATGTGTTACTGCGCTCGGCGACCGTCCTAAATACAGTCGAAACTCTCTCAAACCTTTCATGGCAGTTTAAGGTGCGTTCCAGAGAGAGAGAGAGAGAGAGAGAGAGAGAGAGAGGAAGGGGATGGGGAATAACTGTCCCGCGCAAGGAGACTCCATCTCCTGAGGCCTCGTATGTCTATTAGTGCTCCCAGCTTATACCTTAGAGGTGAACCACATGGGTCCTGTGATGCTCTGTCATCATCATATATATATATATATATATATATATATATATATATATATATATATATATATATATATATATATATGGCGTACGATCGCCAAACGTCTATCGACCTGTAACCACGACCGCCAAACTCGGTAATACCTTAATTACATCAAACTATCACCAAACAGGTTAATGAACAGTAATTACGTCACTTACCTTCTGTCACCAGTCAGGTGCAGAGCCGTGGAAGACCATCAGTCACGGGAAAATGATTCTATTCACACATTCATCCCAGGCAGTCACCATATATATATATATCCAGGTTCTGTATACAATTTCTGAAAGTTGAATTGTTCAGAAACCCGGTTGTCATGACTATATCTGACAGTGTTTCGCCACATTCTCACAAATCACTGGTATGAATAGTTCTAGATAGTTTTCAAAGCCCTGATCGCCAGTCACTCTATATTGCAATGATAGACTAATATATTCTCTATACTGTACACTGATCACTGACCCATAGAAGTTATTACACTCAAAAGTAACCTTTTTCTCCAATCTAGTCAAGTATAGTGAGTTCATAGACTTAACTAATCGCTCGAGTGGCATTCAAAAGATATGTTTGTATCATCGTGAGCAGATCTGGTTTTTCCCCTGATACACTTTTCATTTCCTATTCTTACTTGAAGATAAATCACTTTTGCACTATGGTTTAAATCCCTGTGACATTGACACACTGGAGGAAGAACGTATTAACAATCACGGCGGAACACTTTGACTGATGTGTTTCTACAAATATATGAATCAGTAACTTGATGTATTAGAGTCGTCTTTCCATTCACCTTCATGAGTAAATTATCACCAATCTCACACAAACTGTGCGTGACCTCCATCTTCCAAGGTCTGGGGATAACTGGCAATACTAATTTGTAACGGCTTGTTATGATGGGCTAGGACGGGGGCCACGTAACAAGCAGTTTGACCTTCGAATCGACGCTTTTATTGGATCATATTGACAGATTAATAAATTCTGTAATAAGGAAAACTTTGTGTTGTAACTATGTAAGGGAAACTCTGAGAAACTTATTAGGAAATGGCAATAACTGTGTTGCAAAGATGATGTCATCTGGCTGATGGATACTGATCAACAAATAAGGATATATACTTTTCTTTCTTTCATACTATTTGCCATTTCCCGCGTAAGCGAGGTAGCGTTAAGAACACAGGACGGCATTTGAGGGAATATCCTCACTTGGCTCCCTTCTCTGTTCCCTCTTTTGGAAAATCAAAAAAAAAAAAAGAAGCGAGAGGGGAGGATTTCCAGTCCCCCGCTCCCTCCCCTTTTAGTCGCCTTCTACGACACGCAGGGAATACGTGGGAAGTATTCTTTCTCCCCTATCCCCATGGATAAGGATATATATATATATATATACATATATATATATATATATATATATATATATATATATATATATATATATATATATATATATATATCGGCCTCTCCATGACGTAAACAGAGGCGGGAAAACGATCGTTTGGCACTAGTGGCGCCACTGCTGCTAACGAAGCAGGAAACCTCGTCATGTTAACCATCATCAGGGAATCATCTCCTGCAGACTCTGAGATGAGATGACATACACAGGTGATACAGGATACAGATAACGTCCTATTGGCCCATACGAGACAGAGCCTAGGATTGGTCGTGGATCTACCCAATAAGAGGCGCTGTTATTGAATGAACCAGTATCATGGTATATCGTAATATCAAAATATCTTCCACTACAATTATCTGCAGGTTTCCTAGGCATGGCTGAGGTTCGTTCTAACCACCTGTAGTGCCGTAAACCTGGAACACAATACTACCCATCCACCTTAGAGTAATGGTGATATATGTGACATATATAGAGGGGTTACCCCTCTAAAAAAATAGAACAAGTTCATGGCGCTCCTAAAGCCATCTTAGAATTTGCCACACCTCAACACTCGTCTTTTCATAACATTCGTGGTCGTGTCGCACCCTACCAGAGGACCATTGGCCTGGAAATATCAGTGGAATGAGGATGAGGATCAGGTGAAGATGAGGGATGTTGTGGTGAGGATAAGGTTTGGTGAAGGTGATGGGGTCTGGTGACGATGGTCATTGTGGACGGTGGTGAAGATGGGGTTTGATGAAGGTGATGGGGTCTGGCGACGATGGCCATTGTGAACGGTGGTGAGGATGGGGTTTGATGAAGGCGATGGGGACTGGTGACAATGGCCAATGTGAACGGTGGTGAGGATGGGGTTTGATGAAGGTGATGTGGAGTGGTGACAATGGCCATTGTGAACGGGGGGTGAGGATGGGGTTTGATGAAGGTGATGTGGAGTGGTGACAATGGCCATTGTGAACGGTGGTGAGGATGGGGTTTGGTGAAGGTGATGGGGACTGATGACAATGGCCATTGTGAACGGTGGTGAGGATGGGGTTTGGTGAAGGTGATGGGGTCTGGTGACGATGGTCATTGTGAACGGTGTTTAGGAAGGGGTTTGGTGAAGGTGATGTGGATTGGTGACAATGGCCATTGTGAACGGACTCCCTAAAAAAGAATGATTCAAGCTAGGCTCGGAGCTGGCTGTCCATAGCTTGGTGGACGAAGCTACTAATAATATTGATAATAATAGAATGATGAAATGCATACTAATGATACGTGTGTGTGTGTGTGTGTGTGTGTGTGTGTGTGTGTGTGTGTGTGTGTGTGCAATTGATAAAGTTTCGTGTGATAATCTGAGATGAAACAGCATTAATTTACTCATATGAGTCTCAATAAAGGAACCAGAAGTAGCGCTAACATATATACCTAACAATGAACTTTCTCAAGTTTCAGCCTGCATTTGTCCTCGTCTGTCTGTCTGTCTCTATCTATCGTGGAAAAATGATGAAAAAGTAAACACTGGCTGTAAAAATAAGTCATTTTGTAATCAGAATAGTAACAGAGCAGTTTTATCATCTAATTTTCATGTAGAAAGTTCAAGAGAAGATAATAAAAGCTGGTCAGGATACTCTTAAGAAAAATGCTGTGTAAACAAATATTCTTTACATCATCCTAACAAAGAAACAATTCGTCAGCAAACAATCCGTCAGCAAACAATTCGTCAGCAAACAATTCGTCAGCAAAAAGTAAGAGGAACTTGCTCACTCTATACTTCACAAGTCCTTCAACATTTTTAAGCGCCATCGAAAGACAAGATTAATTAGATCTCAGAATATAGCAATTTCATTTCAGCTCTTTAATGTTAGATTACTTTACCGGAGCGAATGCGACCCTCTGCTATGAGTCTTTCTAATCAGCCTGCAGTCGAGCATTCATCAAGTCTGGGGTAATTAAAGTGAACTTAATCACAGAAGTACATCGTAAAAGGTAAAGGGAAATGGAGAGTCTTTATCAAGGGGCAAATATTCAGGCAGAGCTGTCTCTCTCTCGTAGCTGGATTCTCCATACAGGCGGCGCCAACGCATCCATCTCCCTTGCAAAGTTATAGCTCTGTTGTGGCGCGACAGACTTAAAAATTAGAGTGTAAGGGGAGGTTCCCTCGACTATGGAGAGTAACACGATACTGGAGGGTTAATACGCTCCCTCAACTAGGAGTATTCCTTCCATCCTTTGCCAGATTCATGAAAGATACAGCGAGCAAAACGCACGAAAGACACAGTGAGAAGATAATGATATCTGAATAATCATTTGTAACAAGTTCAGTTTGGTTTAAGTCACTGAGAGATATGGTTAGTTAGTGTTGGTATCATACACTATAGATTAGCCCATCTTGCTCTCCGTACTTGTACGCGGGGTAAATATGATGAAATTTTTCCCCTTTCACTCGTCACTATCTTGACTACCTACTCACTTAGTATCCCTCTCACTCGTCACATTCTTGACCATCTACCCACTTGATAGTATCAACATCACTCACTCTGTTCCCTGTGCCTTTCTCCTTTAACACTCATTTATCTCATTTGTTTTCCTCTAACACCATCTTCCTCCACAGTCACCATCATAACACGTCTCTACTAGTTTTTTTTTCCCCCCTTTTCAATTTCTCTCCTCAACGCCATCCTTGTCATATTCACTTCCTCCCTCATCATCCTCATCACTCCAAGTGCCCTTTTCCTTCATTCAGAGCTTCCCTCTTTAACGCCCCTGCCACCACCAGTCGTGCTCTCGTGTCGCGCCCTCTGCTCTGGGATCAAGCAGCCTGTTATAACAGCTTTAAGTCAACGTGTAAGAGGGGGCCCTGAAAGAGGCTGCATCTAGCTTGATGACACTCCGCTCCCGGCTCAAGCTTTAGTCTGCTCACACAACTCTACTGCATAGCAGAGCTTTTATCCTCAACTTTAGCGATGAAAGAAGGAAAAAAAAAATCACATTTATATATATATATATATATATATATATATATATATATATATATATATATATATATATATATATATATATATATTGTGAGAGGTCACAGTGGTGCGCTTGATCTTGTGTATGCACAATAACCACAGGAAAATGAAGCACGATAAGTTCCCAAGTGCACTTTCGTGTAATGATCACATCGTCAGGGGAGATACAAGAATGAGATAAAAGATGTAGACCAGTTAGTTGATATACACAAGGAAGAGACGTAGCTGTTTTCATGTATACATATAAGATTTCAGCTGATAAGCGAGCAGTATATGATCACTCCGTATCAAAATGAACTGACTGATAAGGTATATCGTATCAAAAGAACGCCATGTCAAACATCTGATCAGCAAGCACTCCTAGTGACGAAGGTACCAACTTGCATGAGTATAGAAGTATCAATATCAATCATTGTCTAGGTAGAGCCATTTGATCACACAAAAAAAGTCTCTAACAATCGGATACAATGCATCTGAAGCGCATCGTGATCTTAATGAGTTTGGAAAAAAAAAATGTGCGTTTAACTCATAAGTTCGTTAGCTGAATTCTCATCAGTAGGGGATTAATCGGCTGTTATGAGACCAATGAGCTAACTGGCTCCACATCAATGGAAGAGCCAGATATTCGTAATGGGAATTCGAAACCCTTCATGTACAGTGTTCGATGCTGTTGAGGTAGAGTCACTTGCTCTGTATAACGAGATATAACAATACGTATCTGATGCTCTTATTGATGTTTGGGTCTATGATGCACCTGTGTTCCTCAGGGGATAAGCTCTCACACTCACTGGAATATCTCGTTTCTCTTTATGCTCTTGTACCCCAGGCCTGGTGCTGGGAAAGGCGTATATTCACGAAGATCCATGATTACATATTAAATTTCAAAGTTATCGACCTTAGTCTTTGAGTTATATAGCTTCTGGCATCTTGTGGGTCTTCTCGATGGACCACATGCATAAGATAAGATAAGATAAGATGTCTTTATTGTCAAATTGCGTACATAATACAGAGTGAAAGTCTTTTACGGCTAGAAGCTCAATTGAGGGTTAAAAAGTGAGTGTTTGTGGTCTTACAATTATCTTTAACACCTGAAGAAGGTGTTGAAGATGTTTCGGTTGGTGGATGTAATTTACGTTAACGGCCTTAATGACCCTGGTAGTTGATAGGCCTAAAGACCAAAGAACCAACTAACTAACCTGAATCTTCTTCTTCTTCAGCACATCAAAAAAAGAAATGGTATTTCTTGAAAGGGAGGTTGAAAGTTCGACACTTGGATTTATCTAATTACATTCTGGTTGATGCTACGTCACAGCTACATCTAAGAAGTTCAGCTTATAACTATCAATCCTCTTTAAGTTATTGTTAATGGCATCAGATCACATCCCTAAACCTTCTTCGTGCCGGTATGATACAAGAGAACCTATAAAGTAACTACGAGTCGACAGTCGCTGTCAATCCTCTTTAAGTTATTGTTAATGGCATCAGATCACATCCCTAAACCTTCTTCGTGCTGGTATGATTCAAGATAACCTATAAAGCAACCTCGAAGCGACAATCGCTTGCTCTCAGGACAAAGGGGAAGATGAGGTACATATCAATAATGACATCTGATATTCATTTTTGACTTCACGTCTTATTGTGGCTCTTATGAAATGAATACTCTTACCACTTGACATTTTCTGTTGAGACTAATTCTTGCTTGCATTAACAGTGAGGTGTAACTCTCAGGCATCATCACATTAAAGTTAAATATGGTATAAGTGACTTAATGCCCTCCTCTCTTGCTTTATTCACAAAGCAGAATAGGAACGTTCTTTTTTTATACAATATAAAGAAAATCATTTTCCCTGTCATCCATACTATAGTAAGTAGAACTTTAATAAACATTTATTGGTACGATTTTGATATAAAGTGTGTTTTTAGGTAACGTATGACGTCTCAAAGCATTGGCGTGACTTAGACAAGTGTTCAAGTCATTTTTGCAACTCATATCATTCCATATAAACAATTCCCTTCAGTGTATGTACTGCACCAAACCTCCTTCCTGATAGCAAGTACAATTCCCAGCACCAACGGTATGATCAATGTCTCGCATTTAGAGATAAAAAAAAGATTCTGATTCTTTCATAAAGTCGACACTTTAGATTTTCGCGACACTTGAAGTAAGCCAATAAGTGCAAGAGTAATGCGTTTTTCTCCAGAGGTTCCTTCTTGTCCAGAGTATAACACGTATTTAGCCTTACGTAACCACCGCTACGATCTCCTCTGTTCAGATGAGCGTTCTCCCATCTCTCTCTCTCTCTCTCTCTCTCTCTCTCTCTCTCTCTCTCTCTCTCTCTCTCTCTCTCTCTCTCTCGTATTCCTTGGAGCAGCATATATGAGGCTTGGCAAAAGGGGGTCCCAGTATCGTTCTTTTTTTGGGGGGGGGCCAGAGTGGCTCACGCAATCCCCGCTTCACCGGTCCTTCACAAAAGGGAATTTGCCTCGACAGTTCTATTCGATGGAAATCCGGGACTTTCATGTTTGCGGCGCAGATGAATAAGAAAAAGTAAAGAGAGAGAGAGAGAGAGAGAGAGAGAGAGGGAGAGAGAGAGAGAGAGAGAGAGAGACAGAGAGAGAGAGAGACAGAGAGAGAGAGAGACAGAGAGAGAGAGAGAGACAGAGAGAGAGAGAGAGACAAAAGCGACTTTCTTTTTTTGTGGCTTCCAGGTGAAGGAGTGATATTCCTGGATATATTTTTAAACACTTCCAGAATACCTCAGATTATACACATCACGTAAAGCCAAGGTATAAGCAAGAATATATACTCTCTCTCTCTCTCTCTCTCTCTCTCTCTCTCTCTCTCTCTCTCTCTCTCTCTCTCTCTCTCTCTCTCTCTCTCTCTTCCGCAAATGTCAGCTTATAAAACATTGAAAAAAATAATGGAACCACTATATTCATAGCCTACAACGTTAAATTGTTTTCGTTAGCGCGATTGTTTCATTAGCATTTTAATTTAAGAGGTATATGCATACATTTTGTGTGAGTGTGCATGTCTGCTTCTGTATATTCTTCTGTGTGTGTGTGTGTGTGTGTGAGAGAGAGAGAGAGAGAGAGAGAGAGAGAGAGAGAGAGAGAGAGAGAGAGATGATTAATATATTCATTCTTTTTCTGGGTCCTGCAAAGAAAATCTAGCCTCATTCAAGACTCATTTTGCATTGGGAAATGAGTAATTTTCCTTTATTTGTCAAGAGCTTCAGTTACAGACAAGAGTCCTCATCAAAATCAGAGAAAAGGTAAAAAGGAATGATGGAAAAAAAAAAGAGGATAAGAGCAATGAAAGAGTTTTTGATGAGCGAGAACATTACCCTTTTAAATAGGCATAGGATGTAAATCCTTAAGAAAAAAGAAAATATGAAAAATATACGAAAGTTCCAAAGATGAGCTATGTAAGGAAAGAAACAAACGCTGCAAAAGGACATTACTAATTACTGTTTATAACATCACGATTAACTCATTTTTCTCTTCCTGTCTTCCGACGGGGTTTGTCGTCACGACCCGATGCCTTCGTGAGTTCGTTAACGAGTTCGTAAAATTGCAGGAAACATCATATGATAAAGTTCTAAACTTATCAGATACATTAAACCCCGAGATCGTCTTTGCGTCATTGAATAATTATAATTTTTGCTTGATAAATGAAAGAGTAAATATGCCACATTACAGGTATCTAACCATAGATAATTTGAACGAACAGTAGCGGACTTACTAATATCTCTCGAGAGGGAAGGAAGGACCTGTCGCCATCTACCGACATGATTTACGTGACTATTATTTGTGTGTTACAAGAGAGAATCTAACCCTCTAAATACAAGTCCACTGCGGCAGGGAAATGGCAGACGAGTACGGCCGACATACCATGAGGAAGGAACGAGTTCAGTTTGAAGGTTACAACACCACAGACTGGGATTTACGTGACTATCATTTGTGTGTTACAGGGAGAGAATCTAACCCTCTAAATACAAGTCCACTGCGGCAGGGATATGGCTGACGAGTACGGCCGACATGCCATGAGGAAGCAACGAGTTCAGTTTGAAGGTTCCAACACCACAGACTGGGAGATCGACGACATAAATTCAAAAAGTCTTTCGTCCGCCAACTCTTCAGTGGAGACAAAAGCCCAACTCCATGATAAGAAGCGTCAAATGGCCTGACATCTTAAAGTGCAGGCCTCGGAAGAGGCTACAGATGTGTATCCACCTTAGCTGATGCATATTTGAAGAGGAGCTTAAAAGAACGAGGCGGTGCCGTAAATTTCAGTGAACATCAAAAGAGGAAAGATATGGCGCCCTTGACCCACTATATTTTTTTCTCTGTTCCAGTTGGTTTAGAGACGGTGGTACCTTGGTAGAAAAATGCTTTTCAGTTCCTGAATGAACTGTACTCCTGGTTCACAGAATCATCCAAAGACGAAAGTGTAATTAGCTTTCTGTTTCAGCGCCACAACATAGCTGTCCACTTTCCAAGGAACTAGAAATTCCTAATACTGATCTGAGCTTCTCAGACAACCACGGTCCTCACACTATGTCTATGCATGTAAGACTATTATTTTGGCAGAATTTTTCCTAATTCAACTTCTTTACCATTTGCCTGAGTTCTCCACCATCCCCAACATAACTAAAGCGTAAGATCTTCAGTTCTACTTTCCTGTCAGTTGATTTACAATATGACTTTATATGTAGATCAAGTTACCTTTACGTCACACAGACCTTTATAATGAATAACATCACTCATTAATTTCCATTAATCAGAAAAATCTCCTTTCCATCACCCTGACATAACAAGACCACCCTACCATCACCCTAACATAACAAGACCACCCTACCATCACCCTGACATCACAAGACCACCCTACCATCACCATGACATCACAAGACCACCCTACCATTACCCTGACATAACAAGACCACCCTACCATCACCCTGACATCACAAGACCACCCTACCATCACCCTGACATCACAAGACCACCCTACCATCACCATGACATCACAAGACCACCCTACCATCACCATGACATCACAAGACCACCCTACCATCACCCTGACATCACAAGACCACCCTACCATCACCCTGGCTCATCAACGCCACCCTTCCATCACCCTTACACAACAATATCCTCCCTCCATCACCTTCATATAACAACATTTCCCCATTTCCCTTCCGTCACACTCTTACATCATCATCCTTCCAACACGTTTCCACAAAAAGACATCTCTCTCTTCCATCATCTTTACACAGAAACATCACCCTTCCATCACGCACCCCACACGCAGCTTCACCATCCATCCACTCCATTATCTTACACATCAGTCATCTAGAAAAAATCACGTATTCTTCATTCCTTTTCCTAAGGTAAATGCAGAAGATGAATTAATGTCTCCTTGAACCAGACGTACATTTCTTTGTGCAACTTTCATTAAGAATGACCCAGTGGAAAGGTTTTCATCTTACAAGCTCCGCTCCCCAAACTTAATAGACCCCTGGCTTGTCTGGAGACCAGTTGCCCAAGGCTTTGCATTACATTACCTTGGACACGAAGCTTCATTTAAGTTCTAAAAGTAAACACTGAATCAACGGACTTAAAAACGAGAGAAATAATTATAGATCTAGATGAAGAGAGTCGTGTTATTACTCTGCCATATCTTATATGACTAGTATTATTATCTTCTCTTGCAAGAATAACCTACATATGAATTGTTTTCTGTTGATGAAGACGTCTGGTTCTTCCGCATATAGTGGTGTGTGTGTGTGTGTGTGTGTGTGTGTGTGTGTGTGTGTGTGTGTGTGTGTGTGTGTGTGTGTGTGTGTCTGTCTGTCTGTCTGTCTGTCTGTCTGTCTGTCTGTCTGTCTGTCTGTGTTGCTACGTTTGTCCGTCTGTATCTATGCTCTTCCTAAGACAGTGAGATGATTCCTCTATATAACACACATGCTATGCTTTCGAAATATAATACCATTAAAAGGTTAGTCCTATCACAGGTCAGATGTGGAGTCGGGTGGCTATATATATGTAAGGGAGAGGAAGGTGTCTTGTGTTTTTCTTGCTAGATACAGTAGTAACGTACAAACCCCGTGTGTCCCATCAGTGTCGTTTTGATTGATTGCTTCCTCCTACTCACCCAGCACCAGCTGTAATCCCTCCTCCACTGCGTCTGCTCCACCTAAGAAGACTCTCTCTCTCTCTCTCTCTCTCTCTCTCTCTCTCTCTCTCTCTCTCTCTCTCTCTCTCTCTCTCTCTCTCTCTCTCATCGTGTTCCTGGCTTCTCTGTGCAAGGAGTGTGGTTAGACCTCTCTGGCTGCATATGGTGTACCCAATTTCTTTTCTTTTTTTTTCCCCTTATGCCTCTTGACCGTTATACCTTTTCCTTTTTCACTCGTTCCATCTTGGTTCATCCACCTCCTTCGAATATCCTAACTGAAAATGTCCTTGTTGATAATATTCGTAGTCTCTTTAAGCACCTCCTGGCTACCTAACACCATATTGAGAGCCATCGTTATTTGCCTTTCCCTCATGTCTTGACAATATCCACCAACACTCTTTCTTACTTTCTTATCCTTCAAGCTGCATTTGGCACGTCTATTGCAATGTTCCAAGTAGCCTCTCCTATTTTGCACTCATTCCTTCGTTACTCTTTCTCCTCGGGTTGGGAAATGGTAACTCTTCCAGTTTAGTAAATGAACGACTCCATCTATAGACTTCTCTCTTTGATGCAGCCTACTTGTCGGGCAATTCCTGATGTAATTATTCAATACCAATCTTTTTTTCCTTCTGAAATATCTATTTCCACCGGTCTTCACTGATCCTAAATATTCTGTACATCTCAAACCTTCCATCAGATCAATCATATTCTTCTGTGGTTATTCTGTGTCTTTGATATGTATATCATTGTCTCCATAGCTTTATTTCTTTTCCACTATGTCCCCTCTGTTTCAATGTCTCCAGATTTATGATTATCTGAGTCAGACAGTCCCATCATTGTCTTTTCCTCGGCCACAGAATTAACTCCTGTTTTCTGTCATATATCTTGAACATTATCTGACCTCTCTGTTATAGGTATTTCTTCTCTTCGTTGATCTATATCAGGTTTATTCAGGGAAGACTCACCTGATCACTGTTTCTCTTCCTTCATAGATATCTTCACTGACTTTGAATCTATAATCATGATCATAGATTATATTTCTCATTTCCTTTTAGTTTGTTTAATCCATTTGTTGCCAGTTTTCACGATCTTTGACTTCACTCATTTGTTTACTAATACTTTTCATCCATATTTCGTATTTTTGTATCATAATTTCTTTCCTCTATTATTGATAAAGATCTCCCTACTCTTACGATCCCATAAGATTCATTCTTTAAACCTTTTGTGATCTTTTCTTTGCATTAGAATCCTCTTATACCCAGTTTCCTTCAAGACGATTTAGTTAAACAATAGAGTCATGACGTAGTTAAACAATAGAGTCATGACGTAGTTAAACAATAGAGTCATGATGATATCCCTTGCCTGACTTCATCTTTTATTCAAAGTCTTTCCTCCCTTAGCTCTGGACTTGTCCTGAATACCTCACCCTCTTCAATTTTAAGTTTCAATATTAAAGTGGTGAAAACCTTCATACATGATTTCAAAATTCGGCTCTGTTCACCCCCTCAAGCTTTTAAACGTTCACACCCAAGCTTAGTTGTACTATGAATGGTAAAATCTCATCTGAAGTTTTATCATATGCATCCAAGCAGACAGGTGGTTCAATCCCCTATAGGCAATGAAGAAAATTCTTTATTCACCATATAACATCATTTTCGTGTGTCTGTTTTTTTCCACCATAAACTTCTTAATTCACTTAATCTCATTCATTTTCCTTTCCTCCTCGTTCACGTCTGCTAAGTTGTCTATGTACCTCAAGAACTGCTCTTCGAAACTAGCCCCTTCTTTATTGAATATGGGGAACTGCATTAAAAAAACCTTTGGGGTAAATATAGGGGACTGCGTCAAAAAAATCTTTGGGGTTATTACATAGTACCTCTAGTTAAGCTCTGACACATCAGAAACAATGGGCTGTTTTCTCACTCGTTAGAGAGATAATGAAACAACATGGTTAGTCTCTTCCCCATATCTGTCACTGTGTTTCTTTAAAGCACCCTCGATACCTCTCACTCCACACATCTGAAGCTATACCTGGAACGGGCAGAAGCGCTTTCAAGACGCGCTTTCCAGCGTAGGGCAAGGTAGCTGGCAACATCTCGTCCACTACCTCACTACACAGCGGACTTAGCCAACGACCGTGAGCATCATCGACCAGGAGGTACTCCATAGCTTCATCCCCTTACCCAAAGCTAGGCGACCTTCGTGTATTCTTCACTGCAATGTCCATTGAACACGTCTCACATGTGTGACTCATCCGTAGCTGATGTCCACTTTTGTGGCTGGTGTCTTTCAGTCCTTTAATCTCCTAAATGAGCAATGATTTTTTCTTTCCGCGTCCTTTCATCCTCTTAAAGTCACCTTTCTCTCTTTCTCTCTCTTTTTTTTTTTACTGATTGGTAAATTATTTCTTTCCATTAATCAAATTGGTTTCGTGTTTATCACCATTCACCCGACTGGGGCCTGATTAGCATCCATTCTCCTGATTAAACTTAATAAGGTTCATCTCGCGAATGCGGTGCCCAGGGCGATGGAGGCAGCAAGAGTGTATGTGGTCTTAGTATAAGGTTTGAAACACATGAAGAAGGTTTTGAATACCTCTTTTGAGGGGATGTATAAATTTGGCTTAGACGATCTTATTAATAGCCTTTAGCAGCTGATGATCCTAAAGCCCAAATAATCAACACATTTGTAACAAATTAACTTTGATTATCATGAGTCTGCTAGTTGCAGCCTTTTATAATGACAATGAGAGCCATGCTGTCTCAAAAACAAGAGCTATGTTGTGTCAAAAAGGAAAGCCATGTTGTCTCAAAAAGGAAAGCCATGTTGGCTCAAAAAGGAAAGCCATGTTATCTCAAAAAGGAAAGCCATGTTGTCTCAAAAAGAAAAGCCATGTTGTCTCAAAAGGAAAGCCGTGTTGTCTCAAAAGGAAAGCCATGTTGTCTCAAAAGGAAAGCCATGTTGTCTGAAAAAGGAAAGCCATGTTGTCTGAAAAAGGAAAGCCATGTTGTGTCAAAAAAGAAAGCCATGATGTCTCAAAAGGAAAGCCATGATGTCTCAGAACTCAAAGCGATGTTGCCTCAAAAACGAAAGAACCATGTTGTCTCAAAAGCAACCACGGGTTTTTAAGGAGGGTTTTCCTTCGCAAAAGTTTTGTTGGTCCCTTTAAAACCCTCAGTAGATAGAACTAGGAAAGAAGGAAGGGTTTTATAACCTGATTTTCAAAGATTCTTATTCCCTCTTCTGCAAAAAATGCTTAGGATTATTGTGAGCTGTAGAAAGAGACTACTGCTTTTGTGGAGGTGTAGTATGATAATACTGATGATTACATCCTCTGGCAATTCAAGAAACCCAGTGAATGTTATTACGTAGAAAGGTAATCCATTTTTTTTTTCTTTCTTCTTATCTTGGTCAGGGATGTGTGCTCCTACGTGGCCAGGTGGGGGTCTGTCTGGATGAACCGCATCCCACTCGATAGCGAGAGAGAGAGAGAGAGAGAGAGAGAGAGAGAGAGAGAGAGAGAGAGAGAGAGAGAGAGAGAGAGAGGCAGAGAGAGAGAGAGGGGGGGAAAGAGGGAGAGAGAGGGAGAGAGAGAGAGAGAGAGCGTTCCCCTCTGGCGTCTGCACCACTTTTCTTTCATGTTATGTCGCCGAGTCAAAGAGAAAAGAGCGTCCTTTGGCTGAGTCTCGTTAACAAAACTCAGGCTTGCCTGCAGCTGTTGCTGGCCCGCTAAGTTTGTCTGCTTCTTCAAATTATATTCCCCACATTTAATTAGAAGTTTTATAAAGTTCTGTGCACGTTTCAGGGAGGAAAGGAAAAGATATGAAACTTTCGTATGTAAGAGAGCGAGAGCCTTGAGAGAGAGAGAGAGAGAGAGAGAGAGAGAGAGAGAGAGAGAGAGAGAGAGAGAGAGAGAGAGAGAGAGTTTTCCTCTAAGCACTCAGGGATTGTTGCTGTCGAGCTGAAAGCATAATAGTTAATGAAGGGAAAAACGACGTTATTAAAGGAGAATCAAGGGAAGACCAGTCTACTGGATACGCCCAGGGTACGTTCAACGACCGGGAGTTTCATTTGCGTTTCACAATGAAACAAAAGATTAATTACGTGTTGAGAATGGGTTACTTTCCTTCTCAGTTACTGAGTACTTATTATCACTGTTATTCACCAGACTTGGCGCTAAGAAACAAATTCTACTACAGCTTAATTTGAAAAGTAGTAATTTTTATTTTTCGTATGTTAAACCAGTTGCGGACAATATAATTGTACAACACTCAGTATAACTGTACTTGTTTGATGTACAGTACATCTTTTTTGTTTATCTATGTACAAAAAACATAAGTTTAGTCCTTTTCCCTTCACTAAACTCTCGTATCTGTTGGATTTACCATGAATAGATAATTTACTTGGATACCCTACTCCTCCTGGCTTACCGCGGTGTGATGATTCATTGGGCGACGCATGAAGTCCTATAATTAAGATTCTTAATGAACGAAAGAGTCATGTTTGTGTGTGTGTGTCATACCTCAACTGTCGTAAACTATCACCCGGGCCTTATCGTACGTCTGGCGGCAGAAATCGATCTACTCCATCTATTGATCGTCTCGTATTACATGATATATATATATATATATATATATATATATATATATATATATATATATATATATGTATATATATATATATATATATATATATATATATATATATATATATATATATATATATATATATATATTAGAAAGGATCACGATTTTGCGCGTGATCAAGATATTCCTATGAGTCCACGGGGAAAATGAAACACGATAAGTTCCCAAGTGCACTTTCGTGTAATAGTCACATCATCAGGGGAGACACAAGAGAGAAATATGTCAGTTCATATACATCGATGAGACGATGTTTACCAAATGGCGTCCTAGCTTCGTCTCTTCGATGTATATAAACTAACTTATATTTCTCTCTTGTGTCTCCCCTGATGATGTATTTATTACACGAAAGTGCACTTGGAAACTTATCTTGTTTCCTTTTCCCCGTGGACTCATAGGAATATATATATATATATATATATATATATATATATATATATATATATATATATATATATATATATATATATATATATATCCCCTACACTTTTCTATATTTCTATTTCCACTCATAGACACTGTGGGGAATGATATTGGTAACTTTAGACTCTACTATAATGCCATCCAACGCCGATGTCGTCCCTTGAATTATTTTCCATGAATTTCATGAATTCCAAATAAAACTTAAAAGAAAATTCAATCTATATTCAGACGCTGTTACGTTTGTGCAGTTATTTTGAAGTACTCACTTTGACAGTAGGAAACTACGAGGCTGTTCAACAGTTGCTAACCCGGATGTCGGAATTTCATAACAATATATATATATATATATATATATATATATATATATATATATATATATATATATATATATATATATATATATATATATCTTCCCTGATGATGTGATTATTACACGAAAGTGCACTTGGGAACTTATCGTGTTTCATTTTCCCCGTGGACTCATAGGAATATATATATATATATATATATATATATATATATATATATATATATATATATATATATATATATATATATATAATGCGTATACCTAGGCCACGAATTCCAGTGACTTGTTTTACACTAATGAGATTATCATCAATATGGAACATCATAGCAACCCGGTATGTTTACTAGCTAGGACACAGTGTTTACAAAACATACGTTGATATCTCGGTAAACAAGATAATGACATGCAAATGAGCGTATCTCGTTGGTCTTGATGACGAATATTCTCAGCCGGGTGGGTATGTCTGGGGAGGTTTTGTTGGCTGGGAGGTCAACCAAATGTTCATCATTTACGTGAAGAGTGTCTGAGTAAAGGAATTGTGGCTTACGCAATATAGCCTTCAGTCTGACCATGGTCTATAGTATGGGTTATGGAGTTTCCTCACGAGTGTTTCTGGTCGCAATAGAATACGTAGTTTCTTCATCACTGGACATGCAAATGATAAAAGCTCTTTCCGCTCAGGATATAGCATTTCAATCGCCTTAAACTTAAGGAGGAAAAAGAATGAAATGCCACGAAGCTAAGAAAGGCTTTATATACTACTTCAGTAAAGAAGATAAGATAAGAAAAGGCATTAATGTTTCTGAATTCCGTCTACAATTGTCCAAAAGCGTCTCAGGAAAATGTCACATTCATGAAGCCAATCAACCCAACATAGTGATGAAAAGCTTTCGGTAAAGAACCCGTGTTGAATATATTAACACGGGTTCTTATAAGCTGTCTTAACTCTTGCCACGACCATACTATATTTACTCAGAGGGTACAAATTTTCTCACCGACAGGGGTAAAGCAGATGATACATTCTAGATTACAATACAACCTAGAAACGTCACAAATGACACATACAACCAAGCTAGGTCTGACGAGTTCAGTATATGACTTAACGAAACTCCAACCAGACAGGGTATCACACACTCGCTCACACACCTCACAAACCAGACAACTTAACCCTCCTTGTTGTTGAGAATGACTGTAGCAGAGTCTAACAACCAGTTGCTGTTGTTAAGACTATAACAACTTAGTCGCTTTAGCTGAGAGATTGTGACAACGGGTCACGTTTTACTGAGAGACTATAACAGCCAGTCACTATACTGCTAAGAGGTGGTAACAACCATTCATGATTTCTAGGAGAGTGTGCTAATCACCTGCAAATGGAACGATCAGAGACAGACATTTCCAGTCCACCTTAAGACCCAGCAGCCAATAAGAATATAGGTACGACTTAAACCTTCAATATCAGTGGTAGGCTTACAAAATGAATGTCATTAATCGAAGAAAACTTGGGAAGGGGGGGAACTTACACTATGAAACATAGCTTCAGTTAATCACTTTAACGAGTAATGATCCCGGTTAATGGATGATGACGAAGGAGTACCCTCAAAGTCCCATAAATTCATGGAACACCTGGGTCTTTACTGGCTGTGTTAGAGGGTCTGTCTTGAGAAATTTCCTGGTAACGTCAGATAAATTATTGGAGGCCTGAGGTATTTCTCTATGTACAGAGCTATAGGGGGACAAAATGTGTAAGTCTTCTATAAAATTCTATATATCTTACCTTTTCATCGTATATAAAATGTCAGGAGAATTAGAACTATATGATAATCTAGGTTATATTATCGATAAAAAGGAGGTAATTAGAACAATTATCAAGAACTATTAAGTATAAGAAAAAGTAAATATAATATACAGTGGAGGATATTTCTCAGTTACTGGTATTTGGTCACACTATTTAGTCATGCAATTTCAAAAAAACATTTACGAGGAGTCCATCGGCTTAACTTCTCACACAGTGTAACAAAACTCCTACATATTAATGATCTAATGTGTGTGTGTGTGTGTGTGTGTGTGTGTGTGTGTGTGTGTGTGTGTGTGTGTTTGTGTGTGTGTGTGTGCGTGTGTGTGTGTGTGTGTGTGTGTGTGTGTGTGTGTGTGTGTGTGTGTGTATGATTACTTTATATATATATATATATATATATATATATATATATATATATATATATATATATATATATATATATATATATATATATATATAAGTATACTTGAAAAAAGGAAGACACTTTTTTCTAAACACTGTATATTGCAAAACCATTCAGCACCCTCGAGCGCCCGTCTCACCTCGACAGTGACAAACATCGACCAGTCTCTGTACATGTTCTCTTTTCCTCCCTATTTATCAGTGTCCAGCAGACAAGGGTGCACCAAGCGGCAATATATATTGTAATGATATCCTCAGTTAAAAAGCGATCTCTTCTTGCCAGACATACATCCATTCACAGCCATAAACAGAGGATTAGACGAATTAAGTGAATATATATATATATATATATATATATATATATATATATATATATATATATATATATATATATATATATATGTAATTCTTGATCGCCGTGTTAACGAGGTAACGCCAGGAACAGACGAAGCAACGCCCCATATGCTCACATCCATTCACTAGCTGTCGTGTATAATGCACCGAAGCCACAGCTCCCTGTCTACAACCAAGCTCAACAGACCTTTTTATAGTTTACTCAGGCCGCTTCACATGCCCCGGTTCAGTGCAGTGGCAGCACGTCGAACCCCTTTCCAATTAGTTCTATCCCGTGCATACCTCTCACCCGCCTGAATGCTCAGACCTTGATCACTCAAAACCTTTTTCACTCCATCCTTACATCTCCAAATTTGGTCGATCCCTTCTCCTTGTTCCATCCACCTCTGACACATATTTCCTCTTTGTCAACCTTTCCTCACTCATTCCCTCCATATGTCCAGTCCATTTCAGCACACCCTCTTCAGCTCTCTAGAACACACACTTTTTATTACCACACATCTCTCTTACCCTTTCATTACTTAATCAAACCACGTCAAACCACTCTTACCTTTTCATTACTTACTCGATCAAACCACGTCAGACCACATAGTGTCCTCAAACATTAATTCCCAATACTTTCACCTTCTTTTGCACATCCTCATCTATAGCCCATGCCTCGCACTCATACGATGTTGGAACAACTATACCTTCAAACATACCCATTCTTGCCTGCCAGATAATGTTCCCTCTTTCCACACTGTCTTCAGTGCTCCCAGACCTCTCGCCCCTTTACTTACCCTTTCATTCACCTTTGCTTCTATTGTTCCATTCACAGCCATTCTCACTCCCAAGTATCTAAAACACTTCGCTTTCTCCAATCTTTCTCCATTCAGACTCACTTAGATTACTTGTCCCTCAACCCTGCTAAACCTGATAACCTTGCTTTTACGCATATATGATTTAAATTTCCTCCTTTCCCAAACTTTTCCAAACTCAGTCACTAACTTCTGCAGTTTCTCACTCTAATCTGCCACCAGTGCTGTATCATCCGCAAACAACAGCTGACTCACTTCTCAGGCTCTTTCATCCCCTACAGACTGGATACATATACTGTATATAGCCCAACCTACGCCAGGTGACCAGTCTACCAACCAACCCCCTGGGAAAAGATGAACAGCTGGGTTGACTGAGTGTGGACTAGCATTAAAGCGATGGCCTTGAGTAAGGCCATTCCGTTGCCCATATCGTCTAATCCAACTGAAAAAAAGAACAGACTTTCCCCTCTCCAGCCTCAGCCATCCGACCTCCCCGAACACGAGCACTTTAACTCCCTCCCCCGCTGAGATATTAACGACAGCATCAATACATTAGTATTCTTACCAATCTATCACTAGCGCAAGTAATGCATTTCTGGTGTATGCATTCGCAGCACCTTTCTTCCCCCCAAAGATCTGAAGATTAATGGCCGAGGGGTTGACCTTAGTCTGGCCTGTGTTGCATGAGTGCAAGATAAACAGCGAGAATATACTGGGTTCAGTGCATTATTGAGCTCTGTGACAAATACCTGAGATTGGGAAATATTCCTGTGTTGCTTTGAATGCGAGATGTGTGGTGCTTGGAGGCAACGAGAGCCGATTGTGGTAAAAGGGTGCCATGGAACATTGGACCATAAAGATGTACTATTTTTGCAACACCTGGGGGACTTTAAGCTTTTAACGCGTGTCTGAAGCTCGTTCAAGCTTCGTACCCAATCTTCAGTTAAAGTGAACTCCGAAAAAGGCACTTGCTTATTGTCTCGCTTGTCTTAAGTAATAAGGAGCTGAAGAAAGCAAGTATTCCTTAGTAATAATGGATGCCTTCGTGACTAGTACCTGTAGCATTAGAGCCTTATTCATTTCTCAACGTTGGTGCAACGGATCTGTCCTCGAAATAGCATCTGGGTCTCCCACAAGCACCTGTATCTTTGCCCCATGCCAGTCATCAAGACCCACAACTCATCACTCCTTTCCATATAGTAGCACCCTAGCTATAACTGATATCAGTACCTCAGTTATTTCCCAGCACCAGCAACACGCTCCACTAGCGCCTCAGCCGCGAAAGGTTAAGTCTCCTGCTACACTGGTGGCACCTTAGTGTATCCACCTGCATCAGCACCACATCCCTCGAAGACATAAGAACTCCAGCCTCATCCATACACCACTACCACCACGTCTTCCTTACCAGCTTCAGCACCTTAGTTCTTCTAAGACTGAGTCCCTGAGTCTTACCCTATACCAGCACCTCAACCTTACCCTATTACGAACACCTTTAATCTCCTCATCACCAACACCTTTGCCTCTTTTCAACACAAAAGTAACTTTATCATCATCCACCTCAGCACCCTTTTTTCCCCTCCTTATCCCCAACAACTCTTGCCCTCCCTGGAACTATTAATGATTCAACACCCCTCTGCTCTTCCTATTTCCATCACTTCACCCAACCCCCCTAGCCATTCGCCAACCTCCCTTCCCCCTCACGTCACCAACCCCGAAGATCATCAGCCCCTGCACACCACTCCAAGCACCCTCACAAACCCCGAGTATTACACCCCCTCCCGAGTCTGACTGCCCACTTCGCCCCAGAGTCATAAGCTACTAACTCACAAGGCATTACACGAGCTGTGGCCTCTACCCCCTACTAAATGGAAATGCCAGAACTCTTTCCCAATAAATCTTGTAATCTCAGTCGCGAAAAGGAAATTTGGGATGAAATTCGGGTATGAGCAACGGCCTTTTTATGACTTCGTGTAATAGGATGTTCTTAAATATTACAAAAATGCTGAGTTATTATTTTTCTTGATGTGAAATAACTTACTGCTCGGGTGCAATGGCTTCGTTTTCTTAGTGTTACGGTCTTTTTCCTTTACGTCGTGTGTTTACATCTGAGTTAAGACGTAGGAGGAAAATGTTGTTTCATCCTCAAGTCTACACATTTTAGGATGATGGACAAGTCTCGTTTGAATTACTTTTGACTGTTACTAAATTGATTGAGCAGCAGGTTGGAGTCCTGTTGACCTCATAACTACAAAGATATCATAGTTGACTCAAATCAGATTAGTCTTAATCTAATCTAAGACAATCACATATTATTTTTTTCTGTGAAAGTTGCATTGAGAATAGTGAGGAAAGAAAGTTGATTCATTTGAAATCTCATATCGAGACAGAAAACAATTTGCACACGTAAACAATGAAATACAGGTGGACTTATGAACTTTTTGAAGTTAGAAGGGAAATAGTATCATAACATAAAGGTTGTAATAAGTCTACATATGATGACTTAATAAATGCGACGACCTGTTTTAATTGTGGGTCTAACAAGTCTTTCAGATAAAGTCTTTAAGTACGTAAATAGCAATAAAGGAACGACTAACTTTATAAACTTGGTTTTGGTTGCTTTTGAATTACAGTTTCCAGCGGAGCTAATGGAAATAATGAACGAAGAATGACCAAGAATCCCTTAATAAGAGAAATATTGAATCATTGAGTAGCATATGAAGAATGACTAACAGTTCCATAGGACTAGACATAGTGATTTATTTAGTAGCAATGTTGAAATTCTCTGGCGCTCTCAATACCTCCTTCTCCTCCACCTCCTCCTCCTCCCCTCCTCCTCCCCGTTGGGCTGGGGTAGTAAATCGAATACACCCTCTCCTTAACCTCCTTCTCTGTGAAGGCAGTGAGTGGTCAGGCCGACCCAGATCCCTTGTGTTCGCGCCACCTCGCTTGTCTCACTCAGAAAGAATCAGTTACCGTATTTGCTCTCCATACTCCCGTTATTTGACGTTCACGGGACCTTCTTCTCAGAACGGACGGCCCTAGAAGGTGACAGATGTCTAAGATGCTCAGAGGGAGACAGCTAGCCGTTTTTTTTTAATGAATTAGCAGTGACTTCAGATCTTCAAAAGCTCATAGAAGCGATGTTATTGATCAAAAACCACTTGAGAATTTCAACATGCACCACAGGTAACTTTAGTCACTACAGAACTTATCACAGGCGATGTGATTGACCCAGACCACTTCAGAACTTCCACAGGTGACTTCAGTCAATTCAGAACCGCTCACAGGAGATGGTAACGATACAGAACCACTTTAGAACTTTTAACATGCGTGACTCTTGTCGCTCAGGACCAGCCCATGTAACGCTGGTAGCCCATGACCTTTCGTAGGAGAAATCAGTATTCAAGGAACGCTTCAGAGGGGAAAAAAAGGCGAAGATCCTCAAAAGGGATAACAGTATAAGACGAAAAAAAACACACAGCTCAATGGAGTGACTAGTCTTCCAGAATATCTTAGGATAAACGCCAAGACTTCCAGAAAGACTTTGTGAAAAAAAAAAAAGAAGAGAGAAGAGAGAAAGTCAGAGTTGCAAAACGCACTAGGTTAGTCATTAGTATTCCAGAAGCGGGGTTAATATTCCAGACATTCTGCAAATAGAAGGCCATTATTCCAGGTCTCTCAGATAATCTCTGACAATACATATTAATCTGGAAGGACCAACCAAGTGCCTGGAAACAGTTTGCTCAAGGAATTAGGAATTGCTTTTACGACTCTTGCAGCCGTGAAGGGCGATAATATACATTCTGCATCATCCAGTCCATTTTAAATACATACTTACTATACTGCAGCGCTTGAACCCGGTGCTCATAAAAAGGCATAATGAACAGAACTGTAATTCAATTAGTGTCTGATATCCTCGCGATCTGTGTGGCGAGGAAGGATTCCCATAGGATGGAGGAAGGTGGTGGAAACGCTTCAAGGGAACCAGGTCGTGTAGAGCGGCAGCAAAGGCTACAGCCTCTTATGGGAGGTGCTACGGCAACGTAGGTGTTCCTCAGGGATGGAATAACAAATGGACTTATGAGGAAGGCTTGGCAGCGAGGGAGGGAGGGAGAGAGAGAGGGAGGGACGGAGGGAGGGAGCAACATACATTGCGAGGGTAATGGCCTAAGAATATGTGTTCCTCTCGTAGACTTGACGTTTTCTTGGATGCTTTTTTTTTTTTGATAGCTATCGGCTCGAACAACATATGTACCAACGTAGCAGAGAGGCCACTGAGGCAGGGAGCTAAAGAAGAGGGATAGTGATGCCAAGGGGAAGAAGAACCATAAGAAGGGGATATAACACAAGGAGAGATGCTCAGAATAGGATAGCAAGAGCAAGCGCGGGAGCTACAGCATCAGAGGAGCTTATTGGATGAAGGTTAGCGGAAATAATGGGGTCTATGGAAAGGGGAAGGGACACAAAAGGACTTATGGAAAAGGACGAGACACCAGAGTATCTGTAGAAAGGGGAACGGAACAGAACCAAGAGGTCTGATGAAGGAGACCGTGTACTCAGTAGTAGTCAGGCTGATGAGGGCAAGGTCCGGAGTTAGACCGGAAGATGATCTTAAACGTCAGAAGGAAGAAGATGGAAACGTGAGAGAGATAACCCAGAAAGTTTTTCCCCGTTACCAGACACTCAGGAATTACGACAGTCGATGCGATGCCCCTTGGGCGTCCAGGACGAGTCGAGGCGGCGCATAACTTCAACAAATAGATAATAGATCAACGTTGTTTTCAAGTAGTTTCGCGGAGGTTTGAGAACATCATACGTTACCTCACAAACTACCACGGAAAGTTTAATGTCTTTCACTCGGGTGTGAAAGCTAAGCACGTTTAGACTTCATACAAAGTTTCCTCCGCATAATTTTGGTGGAGGTGGCAGCAGTTATGGGAGTGGAAATATATATATATATATATATATATATATATATATATATATATATATATATATATATATATATATATATATATATATATACATATATATACCTCACTGATGCGAGAGGAGTATTTCCACAGCGTCCTTGACGAAATGTTAGACGTGAGCTCCTCAAAACTTTAGCTTAGAGTTTAATATGCAAAGTTTAGATGGCTGGGCGTAACGCAGTTGTAAATATATATATATGTGTGTGTATATATATATATATATATATATATATATATATATATATATATATATATATATATATATATATATATATATATATTAGTTACGGAAGGATAGATATGATGTGGAACAAGTTGAGCAAAAAAATTTTGTTTCCCCATTGACATGAAAGACACCAAACAAGGACTCGAGGAATCGTTGAACAGGGTGAGGTAAACACTTCTTGAATGGCAACGTTCGCAAAGTGTCTTTTAAAACGTTTAAACTGAACTAACGTCAGGCATGTAGCGCCTTAAGGTCCACGATTTCTGCAATTCATCGCAACGAAAACGAAGTCATTTTGTGAACACAGCCGTCCCTGGCAGGGAGAACACTTAAGGGTGGAACTCACTAGTTTCCCTTGTGCTGTCAACGTTCGTAAGCAAGATCCTGCATGGCGAAGGTAGGCGAAAAATCGAAATCACTCAAAAAAAACCCGCCGGCTAAAAAGGAACAAGATGGATGTGTACCATCGTAAATAAAATACGGTAGGCAGAAAGAGACAAAAATTCCACCGTCAAACTTTCCTCTGCTTAATCTACGTCAATGAATGTGTAAGCGGGAAAACCAATATGCAGGTAAACCAATATGACTATGGATGTTTGCCAGTTCAAAAGTGACAAATACATGAATAACTATGAAAAGCAAACTGTAAATGAAGACATTAGTCAAATCCTTCGCTTTACAGGCCAACCTACTTACCTGTTGCAGGCAAGCCCTACCCACGCCTGTTGCAGGCAAGCCCTACCCTACGCCTGTTGTAGGCAAGCCCTACCCTAAGCCTGTTGCAGGCAAACCCTACCCACGCCTGTTGCAACCTAGCCTTACCCACGCCAGCTGCAACCTAGCTCTGCCCACGCCTTCTCCGTCCTAGCTCAACCCACGCTTGATGCAACCTTGCCCTGCCCACGTCCGATGTAGCTCAGCCCTTCAAACACACACACACACACACACACACAACACTCACACACACACACACACACACACACACACACACACACCTGCAGTAGCTCGACCCTGCCAAGCCCCTTGCACCCCAACACATTCCTGCCGACGTCAAAGCTCCAGTGCAAATCATTTTCTCAGAGATATGTTGGTCACGTAGACCACTTGGTCTGGCCCGTGTGTAAACCTCAGAACTCTGGATAAGGTCCTTGAGCAATAGACACATTTAACAAGAAACTAAAGCGAATTTCCTCTCCGTATATGTGAAGAACATTGAGCGTCCCCTTTGGCAGAAATCTTTTAAGTGGCTCTATGGTATTCAATTACTTTGCATCGTCGTATTTATATCCGTCATCAGCGTTAAGACTACAACACGTCTTTTGATGATAAGAAACATTTATCGCTTCTAATCCTTCGATGAGGGAGGTGGATGCTCCCTCACATCACTGGCAAAGTTTGGAAACTCTCATTCCATTCCAATCCCATTCTTTTTTTTTTTCCCCTGAAATTTTGTGTTTGCGAATGAAAGTATAGGGTTAGAGATGTCCTCCGGCGCCTTTTCTACGGCCAGTAATCGCGATCAGAATAGATTCTATCTATTTCTTTTTCATATATATGTATAAAAAAAAAGTCAAACGACAATGAAATTTATTTATATTTATTCTTTTTTTTTTTTGAGGGGTGGGTGTCGACGAAACTAATGAAACCTACAATAAATTGCTGTGTGATGGCTGCCAGCGTGAGATATAGTCCCTATGTGTGTGTGTGTGTGTGTGTCTTTTTTTTACCCCATAAAATAGAGTGATGTACAACAGGCAAGGGGGGAGGTGGCTTGTGGTCGCTTGGCAAAATAGTCGAGGACACGTTGTCCGTTACAGGCCCTCGGATGTCGGGCACTATGTCACGTACAATATTGACGTCTTCCAACCACACCCCCCCGGCAGAGAAGCGATATCCGTATTTACCTGGTATGTCTATTTCTTATCTCTTTCATCATCTATCAACCTCACTGTCGGTGAGCTGGTGGCCTATGTCCATTTCCTGCGTGTTCAGAATTACTGCACCTATAATTACTACGTCTACGTTTAGTATAACTGGAGTTAGTATGCCTGTAACTAGCATAGCTATAACCAGGATGGCTACAGCAAGGATGTTGTGATTAGTTTAGCTAGTACTAATATAGTTATAACTAATATAGCCCTAGTTAATAAACCTATGACAGGTACAGCTATGGCTAGTATAGTTATAACTATAGTACAGCTGTGATTAGTATATCTAGTTAGGCACAAGGGTTCGGTTCATCCTGCATACATGAAGGAAGTCGAGAATAGGTAGGTTATTACACCCACAACCTCTTCAATTACTGTGTTGTTACACTCTGATAAACAGAAGAGTTTCTGCTTAATTTCCACGTTTTCTTTAAGCTATCGGGAGAGAGATTTCTGGTGATCATTCTACAACGTCAAAAGTCTTAATCTTTCGTCATTAAAAGTTATATTTTTCCACAAAAGTTGCATCAAAACTCGTTGATACACATGTTTTCTGGGTGAGAAAGGGAAGGATGTGAGAAGCTGCTCAAAAATAGGACACAAGACAAGAATGGAAGACACTCGTTGTGAGCGAAAGTGAGGAAATAGTGGAGATATGAACAGACTTTAATTGGGGAAACTATGTGATTAATATACGGTTGAAGACGTACATCATGGAAGATAAGAGAGAAGGAGAAAAATGGTATGATTGAAACGTTATAATCGGTCAAAGATGGAAGAGAATTTATCAAAGATAAATAGACAGGTAGGCATCAGGTACCTACAAAACACACACACGAAAACAAAACAAAAAAAGACCCTTAAAAACATGGAAGTGAAAAGCCAAAATGGGTTGAAATGAATTTGGACAATAATACATATAGCGTGAAGGGTTTAATTCCCTGTCGCTTTGTATATGGGCAGGCTCTATATACATATGACTTTACAGGATGATGGATAAAGGGGTTTACTGGACGCTGTGTGCTGAGCGCGAACCATTTCAGTGAATGGCAGTGGCTAAAGAGAGAGAGGAGTTCTGGAAGTTAAGTGTGGGGAAGGATCATCTTACAGCTCTGTGTGGATGTGTTTATACCCATGGCGTTTCCTCGTCTCTGCCTGTGAGTTTAGTCTACGTGAAACATATCAAGCGATGGGAGTGAAATATAGAGCAACTGGTAACCTTATCTATGTTATCTTTACGTGGAGGCCATACTGAGTGGGTGAGTGGCAACATATCAAAAGAGGTTGTATTCCTCCTCTCTGTAACTTGATGGAGAAATCTCCCTCACCTTCTTAAAGCTTTTGGTGAGGTATATGCCATGGGGGTCATACTCACAACCCCCTTATACTGAGGTGGAGTAGTAGATTGGCTGGTTTCATCTGATCATGTGGAGCTTCGGTACCAAGAGACCTCAAGGCGATGAAAGACAGATGGAATGGTAGTTCGATGTGCAATCTTTTTTTTTTCTGTTTTGATAACCGGTGTTACATTACTAAGCTTAAAGTCATTTGGGCTCTTCCCATCTTGTGATCCTTGCAACAGTTTGGTGACAGAAAAATGCTTTTTGCCAACTTACTTCCTCCAGTATACTTGGAGAAATACCAACACGACCAGGCGACTTATTCGAATCCAAACATTCTAAATATCTAAGACCCTCATAGCTTTGAATATCATGTCTGATTCCTCATTTTCTACCTCTGCCCACACGTTTAGTTCGCGCGATATAGATGACAATTTTTGTATAGCAACCAATGAATTAAAGTAATTACTGACCCAGGAAGCCGCTTAATTACTGTCATTAACTATGGCGCTATTTTTCGCTTGATAATGAGCCAGTAATGGAAACAAAAATATAAGGGGGGTGAACGCCAATTGTTTACGGTGTAGCACTAAGATAAAGCATTGTGATAATGACACCTGTAAATGAACGTGTGATGCAATATCTATGACCATGTGAGGAGGAAGACATGTGAGGAGGGAGCTATGGACAGATAAGAATCACAGAGAAAAGAAAGCATAGACAGGGAAAATCACGGACGGAAGAACTCGTAGACAGGGAAAACTACAGACGGGGGGATATCTTGGACAGGGGAAATCACGGACAGATAAAATCATGTGCATAAGAAATCATAGACAGAGGATATCATAGACAGAAGGAGGAAATCAGAAACATAAGAAATCATAGACAGAAGAAATCATGGACAGAAGTTAATCGGAGACATAAGATATCACAGGCAGAGGATATCATGGACAGGACATCACAAGCAGAAGATAACTCAGACAGTGGAAATCATAGACAGATGATATCATGGACAGGGAATCATGGGCTTGATGAAACCATGGACAGAGAAATTCATGGACAGAGGAGATCATCGCCATGAGAAATCATGGACAGACGAAAACATACTTTGAATCCAGTACTATACTAAGGCTGAACTAATACCTTCCATTAGGTTTTCACCATCAGCAGAACTCAATGAAAATGAAAACCCATCTCTGAAAATACGATTAAAAAAAAAAAGAATATCAATGGGATAGAATAGTCACAGAGTGAAAATAGTGGCAGCGAAAGATCTGAGAAATAGTATAATAGGCACGAGGGGTGGAGGGGGGGGTAAAAAAGAAATAGGACAAGATAGGAAGAAGAAATAATTAAAAAAGAAAGGCTCGAAGTAATGGGAAGGTAGAGCGCCATTTGAATTCCATGATTGGATTTATATGCAAATTGTCTCCAGGTAGCTTTTATATAGTCTTATTATTCTCGGAATTGCGTTTTGTTGAGTTATGGACTAGTTCAGCAAAGTGCTTTGTACTTTCTTTGCTTCCCTTTCTTCTTCTATACTTTCTTTGTTTCCTTTCTTCTGACGTATAAGTCTGTGCACACACTTGCCTTGATGATCATTCCTCATTTTGTTATTTTTTGCATAAACCATCGAGAGAATGACTCCTTCTTCTGTTTCCCCTTTTAGAAAAGGGAAGGGTTTCTAGCCCCCCTCTGATCTCCTGCCCCCTTTAGTTACCTTATACGACACGCGAGGAATACGTGGGAAGTATTCTTTCTCCCCATCCCCAGGGATGATATATATATATATATATATATATATATATATATATATATATATATATATATATATATATATATATTACGTTGGAAGAGGTATCAGCACTAGACGTTATGACGAATACAAATTGATGAAATCAAAAGACTTTTCAGTATTTGAGAAGGTGGTCTTCCTTCTCTGGACTCTCCAAAAGCCCTTCGAATGGCGAAACAATCGTATTGTCCCTCGCTGCTGCCTGACTTCAGAAACATCCCATTTTCTTTGTTCGTCTTGCGGGTAAGTTTGTCCAAATTGACATGCGAGACGTGAGGAAGTATCTGAGGAATATATTTTTTTTTGACCAACTTGACTATTCGCTTCTGTATATCAAAACTATTCAAGGTTTGGACACCCCCCCACCAGGATAAATGTATAGCAAATTCGAATTTTCCGTTTTGTGTCACTTTTCTTTTCTTTCATACTATTCGCCATTTCCCGCGATAGCGAGGTAGCGTTAAGAACAGAGGACTGGGCCTTTGAGGGAAATATCCTCACCTGGGCCCCTTCTCTGTTCCTTCTTTTGGAAAATTAAAAAAAAAAAAGGGAGGGGAGGATTTCCAGCCACCCGCGTTTTGTGTCATATATGCCAAATTCTCTTTTCGATATTCTTTTTTTTAAAGTACGGTAGAAAAGAGTGAGGTAGCAAGCTTGTTGCGGCCTCTGACTGAGTCGAGATCCAGGAGGATCGAGATGAGGTTATGAATATCTTTCTTGACTCTCAACTCGATGGAGAGGTTTTCTTAGGAGTTGAATACCTCTGGGCGGGTTGGGTTTGCTCGAGGGTATGTGGGAGTATGGTGAGGAGGGGGAGGAAGAAGAGGAGGAAGATTGAGAAAGGGAAAGTAGGAAGGACGAACGACGATAAAGGAGGTTACTAAGCTTAATCTATCAACTCCATTACTATTCAAGCAAGTTCTCGCCTACTAGTACTACTGAAGCTGTGATATCTCCTTCGCTATCTTAATCTTGACGTAACTATAATTCCAAAACGATTATGGACGCATAATTGTTCGTAGCGGAATAGATTCAAGATACCAATACTATCATTTGATGAGTATTATTGATGTCTGTCCAAGTCAAGAGTGTCTTTCATATCACAATACAACTCACAAATCTACAGTATGTACACAAGTGTTGACGCCTTCTTGACAAATTACGATACCTTCTGTCGCGTAATGATCATCACCGAACCAACTAACAAGCATTTGTTACTGTAAGATAAATCTTTTTACTACTACGCCTTAGACAAGTGCCATCCCTTGTTTACAAAACCATCAGGAAATGGGCCGTCAAAAGACGGCATAAAACTGGCGAATCAGATGACAGATGAAGTGTCCGATCCTTTGATAAGAACAAGGCCAAACATATTGTGTAAAATACCAGTGATAAGTGTCCAAACGCCATATATATTGTGTGAAATACCAGTGAAACTCTCCATTCTAGCTGTGGGAGCCTTTTTAGTATTCTTAGCTTGAAATGCTCCTTGTAATCTCAATTTAGTATCTGGTTTTAGACACATTAGATTTTTAATCCTCCTCCTCAAATCATTGGCAGAGAACCTAACTATATAATACTTCTGAAAGGTTTCTAGTCCTCCTACCATCATTTAGATAGAACTAAAGTCTTTATCATACGATTTATATTATGCTTCTGTTCGTTTTGATCAACTAAACGCCTTTATGGAGAATTTATGCCTTCGAAGATCTTTCAGGATACGAAATTATTAACAGACAAGTTTGGAAGATGAATATTCTTTCGCCTTTTATTATACTGGAGGTTATTATTATCATTCTCAATCTTTGGAAGACGAATATTCTTTCGCCTTTTATTATACTGGAGGTTATTATTATCATTCCCAATCATTTTAAGCCAACAATACATTACGAGGAATTGTGAGATTTAACCAGGCTTATCACCTGGATTTAAAGTTGCAATAAACAACCAATAATCACCTTCATTAATCTCATGTCATTAATCATTGTTTTAATCGTCGCAATGATTGTTCTTTACGCACTTAACCTTCAGATACGCATCACTCGTGTGAAATACCATTTCGCTATGGTATCTCAAAGAGAACACTACGGTAATATTCAAGCAGTATTAAAGGTAGTGTGTTTTATTATCAATACGACTATATCATATATATATATAAATATATATATATATATATATATATATATATATATATATATATATATATATATATATATATATATATATATATATATATATATATAAACTTATTTTGAGTACGTGCAACTAGATATTACCAAGAGGCAGGGTTAGCGCGTTGCGCTCACCGCATGTAAATTTACGTCTATCAAGTAGGTATTATATACATGTTGTAAGTGTTATGCCTTCGATAGAAGGATGATATATTTGTGAAGTGAAAGCCATCAGCCCATGCGTGGGTTTAGGCAGGAAGGAAACACAGCAGCATGGGCCAAAGGAATGAAACTTAACAGACACTGAAACGCTTGCCTCACTTGCGCATCCGTCGTCATGAAGGCTCAGCGTATGATCCCTATGCAAATGGTATACCGGCAGTACCTCCCTGGTCGGTACCGGGTTGCCTACCGCCACCAGCTACCTACCAAGAAAGAGAGAGAGAGAGAGAGAGAGAGAGAGAGAGAGAGAGAGAGAGAGAGAGAGAGAGAGAGAGAGAGAAGCCCGTCAGGTCGTGGGCTGGGCAGTAAGAAGGCCAAAGTATTGCTGTGTAGGGCGGCTTGTGAGTGAGCCCCTCGGGCCGGCCTCCTCCTCCTACGCCTCCTCCTCCGCCTCCTGCCTCCTCACCTCCCCCAAGCTCCCTCGTTCATCATCACAAAGTTTTCCTCCTCTCATATTTTCATAGACTTAAGGAACTCTCATTATTATTATCATTATTATTATTATTATTATTATCATTATTATTATTACTGTCATTATTATTATTACTGTTATTATTATTATTATTATTATTATTATTACTATTATCATTATTATCATTATCATTATATTATCATTATTATGGTCTTGATACGAGTGTGGGAGGTGACAATAGTAAGGGAATTCTTTCCAACCTGCTCTACTTAGGTAAATGCTTAACCAGAGTTACTTGCCACTTTAGACATTATCACCAATGAGAATTGAGCATAATATCAACAGTACGTTTACATACGTTGATGAAAATCTAATACGAAATGAGTTTGGTGTTTTAGAAATCAAGCTCAATTTTTTTTCTGATGACGTATAAGAACTTCTTTGAAAATACACCAACCATGGCTCTTGAGCGAGAGGGAGAGAGGGAGAGAGTGAGAGAGAGAGAGAGGAGAGAGAGAGAGAGGAGAGAGAGAGAGAGGAGAGAGAGAGAGAGAGATAGAGAGAGAGAGAGATAGAGAGAGAGAGAGAGGAGAGAGAGAGAGAGAGAGCTTCGATTCTCTCCGCTGGTGACATTGGACGTACAAAGGTCAGCAGAGGTGCTCAATACTGACGGACGGCTTTATTACGTAATTCGTTATTGACCGCGATAACAAAAAGAGAAAAGGAGAGCAACACACACACACACACCTGTGCTGGAAATTTCCATCATCACTAAGTTCCTTCCCAGCCACAGTCGCGGTGATGCATCCTCTTTAAAAACAGCCGATGTATCTTACATCATTTACGCTGCACTTGGGGGCATGTCACCCAGCACTAACTCCTCCCTGGCGAACAAAGGAAGGCTTCCAAACACCGACATCCTCACTCCCTCCTGTCTTGTACTTCGACCACATCACCGACATCCTCACTCCCTCCTGTCTTGTACTTCGACCACATCACCGACATCCTCACTCCCTGTCTTGTACTTCGACCACATCACCGACATCCTCACTCCCTCCTGTCTTGTACTTCGACCACATCACCTACATCCTCACTCCCTGTCTTGTACTTCGACTACATCACCTACATCCTCACTCCCTGTCTTGTACTTCGACCACATCACCTATATACTCACTCCCTGTCTTGTATTTCGACCACATCACCTATATACTCACTCCCTGTCTTGTATTTCGACCACATCACCTATATACTCACTCCCTGTCTTGTATTTCGACCACATCACCTATATACTCACTCCCTGTCTTGTATTTCGACCACATCACCTATATACTCACTCCCTGTCTTGTATTTCGACCACATCACCTATATACTCACTCCCTGTCTTGTATTTCGACCACATCACCTATATACTCACTCCCTGTCTTGTATTTCGACCACATCACCTATATACTCACTCCCTGTCTTGTATTTCGACCACATCACCTACATCCTCACTCCTGTCTTGTACTTCGACCACATCACCTATATACTCACTCCCTGTCTTGTACTTCGACCACATCACCTACATCCTCACTCCCTGTCTTGTATTTCGACCACATCACCTATATACTCACTCCCTGTCTTGTACTTCGACCACATCACCTATATACTCACTCCCTGTCTTGTACTTCGACCACATCACCGACATCCTCACTCCCTGTCTTGTACTTCGACCACATCACCTACATACTCACTCCCTGTCTTGTACTTCGACCACATCACCTACATCCTCACTCCCTGTCTTGTACTTCGACCACATCACCTATATACTCACTCCCTGTCTTGTACTTCGACTACATCACCTACATCCTCACTCCCTGTCTTGTATTTCGACCACATCACCTATATACTCACTCCCTGTCTTGTACTTCGACTACATCACCTACATCCTCACTCCCTGTCTTGTATTTCGACCACATCACCTATATACTCACTCCCTGTCTTGTACTTCGACCACATCACCTACATCCTCACTCCCTGTCTTGTACTTCGACCACATCACCGACATCCTCACTCCCTCCTGTCTTGTACTTCGACCACATCACCTACATCCTCACTCCCTGTCTTGTATTTCGACCACATCACCTACATCCTCACTCCTGTCTTGTACTTCGACCACATCACCGACATCCTCACTCCCTGTCTTGTACTTCGACCACATCACCTACATCCTCACTCCCTCCTGTCTTGTACTTCGACCACATCACCTATATACTCACTCCCTGTCTTGTATTTCGACCACATCACCTATATACTCACTCCCTGTCTTGTACTTCGACCACATCACCTACATCCTCACTCCCTGTCTTGTATTTCGACCACATCACCTATATACTCACTCCCTGTCTTGTATTTCGACCACATCACCGACATCCTCACTCCCTGTCTTGTATTTCGACCACATCACCGACATCCTCACTCCCTGTCTTGTACTTCGACCACATCACCTACATCCTCACTCCCTGTCTTGTACTTCGACTACATCACCTACATCCTCACTCCTGTCTTGTACTTCGACTACATCACCTACATCCTCACTCCCTGTCTTGTATTTCGACCACATCACCTATATACTCACTCCCTGTCTTGTACTTCGACTACATCACCTACATCCTCACTCCTGTCTTGTACTTCGACTACATCACCTACATCCTCACTCCCTGTCTTGTATTTCGACCACATCACCTATATACTCACTCCCTGTCTTGTACTTCGACTACATCACCTACATCCTCACTCCCTCCTGTCTTGTACTTCGACCACATCACCTATATACTCACTCCCTGTCTTGTACTTCGACCACATCACCTATATACTCACTCCCTGTCTTGTATTTCGACCACATCACCTATATACTCACTCCCTGTCTTGTATTTCGACCACATCACCGACATCCTCACTCCCTGTCTTGTACTTCGACTACATCACCTACATCCTCACTCCCTGTCTTGTACTTCGACCACATCACCGACATCCTCACTCCCTCCTGTCTTGTACTTCGACTACATCACCTACATCCTCACTCCCTGTCTTGTATTTCGACCACATCACCTATATACTCACTCCCTGTCTTGTATTTCGACCACATCACCTACATCCTCACTCCCTGTCTTGTATTTCGACCACATCACCTACATCCTCACTCCCTGTCTTGTATTTCGACCACATCACCTACATCCTCACTCCTGTCTTGTACTTCGACTACATCACCTACATCCTCACTCCTGTCTTGTACTTCGACCACATCACCTATATACTCACTCCCTGTCTTGTACTTCGACTACATCACCTACATCCTCACTCCTGTCTTGTACTTCGACTACATCACCTACATCCTCACTCCCTGTCTTGTATTTCGACCACATCACCGACATCCTCACTCCCTGTCTTGTATTTCGACCACATCACCGACATCCTCACTCCCTGTCTTGTATTTCGACCACATCACCTACATCCTCACTCCCTGTCTTGTACTTCGACCACATCACCTATATACTCACTCCCTGTCTTGTACTTCGACCACATCACCTATATACTCACTCCCTGTCTTGTACTTCGACCACATCACCGACATCCTCACTCCCTGTCTTGTATTTCGACCACATCACCTATATACTCACTCCCTGTCTTGTATTTCGACCACATCACCTATATACTCACTCCCTGTCTTGTACTTCGACCACATCACCTATATACTCACTCCCTGTCTTGTACTTCGACCACATCACCTATATACTCACTCCCTGTCTTGTATTTCGACCACATCACCTATATACTCACTCCCTGTCTTGTATTTCGACCACATCACCTATATACTCACTCCCTGTCTTGTACTTCGACCACATCACCGACATCCTCACTCCCTGTCTTGTACTTCGACTACATCACCTACATCCTCACTCCTGTCTTGTACTTCGACCACATCACCTATATACTCACTCCCTGTCTTGTATTTCGACCACATCACCTATATACTCACTCCCTGTCTTGTATTTCGACCACATCACCGACATCCTCACTCCCTGTCTTGTACTTCGACCACATCACCTATATACTCACTCCCTGTCTTGTACTTCGACCACATCACCGACATCCTCACTCCCTGTCTTGTATTTCGACCACATCACCTATATACTCACTCCCTGTCTTGTACTTCGACCACATCACCGACATCCTCACTCCCTGTCTTGTATTTCGACCACATCACCTATATACTCACTCCCTGTCTTGTACTTCGACTACATCACCTACATCCTCACTCCCTGTCTTGTACTTCGACTACATCACCTACATCCTCACTCCCTGTCTTGTACTTCGACTACATCACCTACATCCTCACTCCCTGTCTTGTACTTCGACCACATCACCGACATCCTCACTCCCTGTCTTGTACTTCGACTACATCACCTACATCCTCACTCCCTGTCTTGTACTTCGACCACATCACCGACATCCTCACTCCCTGTCTTGTACTTCGACCACATCACCGACATCCTCACTCCCTGTCTTGTATTTCGACCACATCACCGACATCCTCACTCCCTGTCTTGTACTTCGACTACATCACCTACATCCTCACTCCCTCCTGTCTTGTACTTCGACCACATCACCTATATACTCACTCCCTGTCTTGTATTTCGACCACATCACCTATATACTCACTCCCTGTCTTGTACTTCGACCACATCACCTATATACTCACTCCCTGTCTTGTATTTCGACCACATCACCGACATCCTCACTCCCTGTCTTGTACTTCGACTACATCACCTACATCCTCACTCCTGTCTTGTACTTCGACCACATCACCGACATCCTCACTCCCTGTCTTGTACTTCGACTACATCACCTACATCCTCACTCCTGTCTTGTACTTCGACCACATCACCTACATCCTCACTCCCTGTCTTGTACTTCGACCACATCACCGACATCCTCACTCCCTGTCTTGTACTTCGACCACATCACCGACATCCTCACTCCCTGTCTTGTACTTCGACCACATCACCTACATCCTCACTCCCCTGTCTTGTACTTCGACCACATCACCGACATCCTCACTCCCTGTCTTGTACTTCGACCACGTCACCGACATACTCACTCCCTCCTGTCTTGTACTTCGACCACATCACCGACATCCTCACTCCCTGTCTTGTACTTCGACCACATCACCTTTGCCAAGTAACACCTCTCTATCATTCCTCGTTTCTGTCCATTACACTCTCCTATTTCTCATTCTGTTTTCCCACTCATGATTTCATCCATCTTTTCCCTCCCTCCTCCTCCTCATGCGACTCCCATCCTATCCTCATAATTTATCACTGGTCTTACCACATCCCTGACACTACTCTTCGCCACCCTTTGCCACACTCCAACAACTCCTTGAATCACAACCGCCCCTCATTACACCCCATTCTCTCCACCCCAGACCGACATACCCACCAGTCCCCCTTTACCTAATCCCTATTTCTCACCCTATTCTTACCACGAGCCGCTCCAGTCTTCCACCTATCCCCAAACCATCCCCCATTTTTCCCTCCTCCTATCCTCCTCCTTTACCCTAGCACCCATGAGAGGTTCTTGGGATAAAGGAGTGAAGTAGTGCAACCCCGGCCTTGTCCTCCTCGCTCGAGCCATAAGGTACAGAGCGGTTACCTGCCTGAGGTGGAGAGGTCACACACACACACGCACACACACACATACACACACACACACACACACACACACACACACTCGTCTCCTGCAGGACCACCAACGGTACATTATCTCTGGCGGAAACACCTGCGGCCCCGAACTACAAGCGGGGATACCCTTTCTTTTTCTTCTTCTTCTTCTTCTTCTGCTGCTGCTGCTGCAACAAAGGAATCCTACCCAGCAGCGCTCCGTCCAAAGGTCAGGGGGACTCGCAGAGAGAGAGAGAGAGAGAGAGAGAGAGAGAGAGAGAGAGAGAGAGAGAGAGAGAGAGAGAGAGAGAGAGAGAGAGCTTCGATTCTCTCCGCTGGTGACATTGGACGTACAAAGGTCAGCAGAGGTGCTCAATACTGACGGACGGCTTTATTACGTAATTCGTTATTGACCGCGATAACAAAAAAGAGAAAAGGAGAGCAACACACACACACACACACACACACACACACACACACACACACACACACACATACACACAACACACACACACACACATACATATATATATACTCGTGCATACTTTTAGCATAAATGCCTCGTATTTTTCGGATAAACAATATGTCTGCTTGGGATGAGGAAACAATTTTTCTCTGAGAAAATCGAGTTTCGCTGGGAAGTGACCGCCTGTGCACTCACTGGGGGAGCAAACATCCCCCTTTACACTCTTCTATTTCGGTGTTAAGATTTATAACAAAGTTCTTCACGCGAGTAATAGTCACTTTCTGATAATTGCTAAACTATAAATTTCTGGGCTATGCTTGGCTGAAGTAGCCAAGCTTGGTAGAGCCTGGTAGGAAGACCCCGTACGGTAAACTGGATTTATCTTTATATGATTCATGAACTACTGACTCTATCTGTACTTCCTGGAGAAGATAGAGTCCGCTAGAACTCGTTGAGGTAGAGCCAGCTAGAACTCGCTGAGAGAAAGCCAGCTAGAACTCGTTCAGATAGAGCCAGCTAGAACTCGTTGAGAGAAAGCCAGTTAGAACTTGTTGAGATAGAGCCAGCTAGAACTCGTTGAGTAAGAGCCAGCTAGAACTCGTTGAGTAAGAGCCAGCTAGAACTCGTTGAGATAGAGCCAGCTAGAACTCGTTGGGATAGAGCCAGCTAGAACTCGTTGAGAGAAAGCCAGTTAGAACTTGTTGAGATAGAGCCAGCTAGAACTCGTTGAGATAGAGCCAGCTAGAACTCGTTGAGTAAGAGCCAGCTAGAACTCGTTGAGTAAGAGCCAGCTAGAACTCGTTGAGATAAAGCCAGCTAGAACCCGTTGAGATAGAGCCAGCTAGAACTCGTTGAGATAAAGCCTGCTAGAACTCGTTAAGATAGAGCCAGCTAGAACTCGTTGAGATAGAGCCAGCTAGAACTCGTCGTCTACTGTCGTATCATAGTTTGCTTTGCTTATCATTGGATGAGTTCAGATCCAGGACGAGGCATTTGTCCCACTCACACCCAAGTGTTCATCCTCCCCTCAACCTGTGATATGTCACTTTTGGTGAGGCTTTAATCACTAGGAGTGCCCTCTCGTTCACGAACTCACTTCAAAGGCGTCCACATTTCCCTACTGCTGAAAATAGCGCAGCCTTACGCTGCTCGAGCCTGTAGAAAGAGACCCTTGAGAACATCGGGACTCTCCCTGGAAAAGAGGTCTTGGGAAGTGTGTGCTACCGGACCCCATCTGCTTGAGGCTAGATAGCATATGATAAGTCACCACAGTGATGTGAGTAACGTACTGTCAAGTGCTATGCGTGAGCTGGAGAGATTGTTCGTTTGTCTAGTGAAAGCCAGGAACTCACGTGTGAGTGTGGTAGGAAAGACAAAGAAAAATCTATCAACCACTGTAGGTAGGGTTGGCACTCACTGGAAAACCCGTCAGTAACTCTCCCAATACCCAGGCGTGTAAATGCTTGTCATATATGCCCTTCTATGGTCGGTGGCTGCTGTTGCCTACCGCCCTCGCCAAGCTACTGCGAGAGAGAGAGAGAGAGAGAGAGAGAGAGAGAGAGAGAGAGAGAGAGAGAGAGAGAGAGAGAGAGAGAGAAGGAGAGATAGACTATAGTGGTTTCCCGTGTTCAATGCTACGTCTCAAAATAAGAAGAAAAGAGTTCTCTTTACCGTTGCATGAAAACCTCGCCTCTCTTTCCCTCAACACGGGTTTGATATCGGACGGAGGAGGAGCTGGCGAGTTCTTGGCTTGATATGAAATAAATCCCAGAAATACATCTCTAGGGCATGTAATGGGTAGAGATAGTAGTGATAGCCGGCCATTACACTCTCTCATTGCTCCTGGATTCAAGAGGTAAAGTGGCGCTGTGACTGACCTCCGTATTTCTCATCCACTGGGAAAGCCGATGCAGTTGAGGGGAAATGTTAGACTTGAACTAGTCTCAACTATTGATTATTTTCCTTAATCATTTTACACCAAAGATTCGAACCCAATCATTCTTCATCGAGGTTTAGTATCCCCTATCCTCGTATTCTCATCCTATTCCTCATCATTCCATCTACTCTCCCTTGTCTATCCTCTATTCACACACCATCCAACCTCCGTATCTCTCATCATCATCATTCCTTGACTCCCGTTCCATTGAGTCTCGTTCGTATAAATCAGACTCGTCTTCACTTATCCTCCTGCCATTAGAAACGCTTCTCCAATCCTCATCCCCCACTCCCCAACCCCACGCCCTGCCAGCGTCAGAGATTAACGAGTTGCGAGCTATCCCTCACTTCCCCTTCTGTGTGAGAGCGACATTGGTGACAACTATTGATCCTGAAGGACGCTCTACAGACGCTGCTCCTGTCGCAGGCGTTCGAGTAGAGAGAGAGAGAGGTGGTTTTGATCTACAGTTTCGAATCGGTCTATATCCCACAAATCATTTACTTTTTTTTTTTTTTGCTTTATTTCTGTGTGATTCAGTTCGTTACTCCCTCGGTTTGCGATCAATGGGAAATGCAGATTATCTATGTGTCATATGAGATTTCATGATGTTATCAAAACACGTCACATTAATTCGTAAAATTTGATAAACATCAGCTAAATCTAATCATTAAATTTCCTTAAAAGCTGCATGTTTTTTCCCCTCCCACATGGTTCCTATGCCGTGTTATTCCATTTCCTGGATTCACTGGTAAACCACGTCCACAAACCCTTACTTAGTACTGATATGCATCGTTATACACACACCATAG
>NC_092275.1:17895004-17897504 GCF_036320965.1 Panulirus ornatus
AGAAGGCGACTAAAAGGGGAGGGAGCGGGGGGCTGGAAATCCTCCCCTCTCGTTTTTTTTTTTAATTTTCCAAAAGAAGGAACAGAGGGGGCCAGGTGAGGATATTCCGAAAAAGGCCCAGTCCTCTGTTCTTAACGCTACCTCGCTAATGCGGGAAATGGCGAATAGTTTGAAAAAAAAAAAAAAAAAATATATATATATATATATATATATATATATATATTGTTGAGCTATAGTGGAACGATGTTGATATCCCAAAAAAACACTTTTGATTTGTTTAATGCACTGAGCATACGGAAGACTAAAATTTCAACTTTAAAACCAGATTCTTTATCAAAATACTCCCTTCTCACACAGGAGGATACTTGGACAAACTTCATTTACCATTTGGCCATCCATGGTCACTGAACGTACCTGTACAGAGAGACGATCTGTGGTAAAGTATTCATTGATAACAGATCATCTGTGCTAAACTTTATAATTTTGCTCTTATCCCACCATTACCGTTGGCAAGAGGCGAAGAGCAAGCCTTTTTCTTCTTTTTTTTCAGAGCTCTACTTATAGAATTCCCCTTATGAAGAGGTTCTTGGGTTGTATCTTACCCTACCCGGCTTGAGATGGAAATTCAAACCTCCCTTGATCCTCTCAGCGTAGGGAGTTAATGCCATGGCATAAACAGAACCGAGTCTCGCGGGATGATCTACTATTTGGACTTGCAAAACAACACTAGGGTGAATGTTATGAGTCTGTGTTTGACTGGTTCGCGTTCCCCGAGCATCAGCAGTGAGAGAAGGGCTTAGTTAAGTTATACATTGATTCTGATGTTTCCCTACAAGAAGCAAGAGACGAGTTTAGTTAAGTATACAGTGATTCTAATGTATTCTTACAAGAAGCAAGGGACGAGTTTAGTTAAGTTATACAGTGATTCTAATGTTTCCCTACAAGAAGCAAGAGACGAGTTTAGTTAAGTATACAGTGATTCTAATGTATTTTTACAAGAAGCAAGAGACGAGTTTAGTTAAGTTATACAGTGATTCTAATGTTTCCCTACAAGAAGCAAGAGAAGAGATGACTGTTAAACATTAATTCTAATGTTTCCCTGCAAAAAGCAAGAGACGAGTTTAGCTAAGTTATACATTGATTCTAATGTATTCTTACAAGAAGCAAGAGACGAGTTTAGCTAAGTTATACATTAATTCTGATGTTTCTCGAACATACAGCTGTGTTTGCCCTCTACAGCAACAATGTTCAGTTGTAACTGCACAACGTAGTTCTTGCAGAGAATGCAAGTCTGTGGTCGGCACTTTACGTCAGTACCGCTGCTCAAGCTATACCATTAAGAAATGCTACATATGTGCCTATTATCGTTACTGCTGTTGCTACTGTCTCCCGCTGGAACTTTACTACAGCTATTAACGTAGCTAGCTTATCGCTCATTCTGTTGGGATAATTGATAATATTACTAATATTACTACCGCCCTTGTTATAGCAGCTATATCATCCATGCCAATAAGGTTTAGCCACCTTAGTATTCCTAACTGCACCAGGCCTAACAGCAACATATCATTCAATAACATTACTATGAAATCTGTCACCATTATCAGTCACCAGTGAACAATTACGGTGATGGGACCTCGTCAAGTTTGTCTTGCTTTAGTAGCGAATCTCGCTACTTAGGCCACTCCAACATGAGCGAGTGTGATAAGGTCCAATTTTCACTATGTCGGTGTGGATTGATAGCAAACGTAACCTTACGCTCCCTTGAAATAAGAACTATAAGGAAAGATCACCATTTTTTTGCCATTCTCCTGCTAACAATTTACACCAACGAGGACAATCAGGACAAGGTTTCGAAGCCCCTATGATTTCCTCTTCTGTTTGGAGAAAAGAATGTGAATACATAGGTGCAATCATCTCATGGAGGATATAGGCTTCACAAAAGCGACCTCACTAAGTATCTTCACTTACTTCTCGAATTCGGCGAAGACGAATCCCTAATATGCCTCTTGGCAGCTACCATCTCTTTCACGCAGACTGAAAAAGCAGTTCGAGGAAATATTTTGCAAAAAGGGATATATCCCTCAGTAATCCAGTAGAAACGATAGATTACAACTTCAAGTATCTTTATACACAAGAATGTAACTCTATCAAGGATTTTAGATATGAAATCTTAAGTATCCATGGAACACTACAATCGATGGACAGAATACTAAAATCAATTGGAACAAAGTAAAGACAGAATACAAATTTGATTCAAACTTCACCGACGACTCAAAAGGCCTTTCGAAACATCTAACACCAACCTCAGTGGCATAATTGATAGTCTTTTCAGCTATTTCGACATCTCTAGGGAGTATAATCTCACCAATTATTAATAATACTTCCACTCTGGTACGTACAGTGGATGGAATCGAGTCTTAATAACAAGAATTGAATCTTCCAGAGAAAATGATTATGAACAGGATCACAACTCATATGTTTATAGTAGAGGAGGTACGAC